>NC_064288.1:1946122-1972507 GCF_019186545.1 Solanum stenotomum | reverse complement strand
TATTTAAATAAATATATATTATATATATTATATAGTAGAAAAAATGATTTATTATATTATGTAAGTAGAATTATGTATTATATAGGAAGTTTATGATGGGACATTCAAATGTCCCATCATAAACTCCCTCTTATATATAAGTAGAATCATGAACGTAATTAAAATTTTGTCTTTAACCAATTATTCAACTTTTTGCCAAAACTTCATAGAAATGTGACATTTGCTTCCTCCTAGCTACTTTTAATAACATTTAAACAGAGTTAAATGACTTTTAAATTTTCTTAAACAATCAATTCAATATTTTAGTGATATTTGAATAAAATTAAGTTTTTATTTTTTTTATTTTCAGGACTCGAACCTGAAATTTTTAAGTAAAGATGAAAAGACCTTAATTATTTCATGACAATCCATGTCGATGATAATAAAAATTAATTTTTCAATATACTATTGATATATATAAGTTAAACTGAGATGGAAGTACTAGTAAGTATTATTTTTCAAAAGATGAATAATAAAGGTATGAAAAGAGGAAAGTTAGCTGTTGAAGCCAAAGGAGATTTAATTATTCTTTACCTAACCATTAAAACTTTTTGTTGTACTAGTTGTCTAAACTGAAGACTAATTAGTAAATTGAATGCGGCAATTCTATTCTAAAGCCGTTTTTCCCGCTCTAAGCAACAGGAAAAACGAGATTAAGAAAATTGACCGCTTAATTAAGTATTTTACTATCAATCAATGTGGTGCAGTAAATTAATTCCTTTTCTTTTAATTAGAAGTTTCAGGTTCGAGTTTTGAGTATGAAAATCCTTATTAGAGAGTGCTTCCCCTTAAATAGCGTTTTATATTATACGAATCCGAAATAATCGGCTTTAATATAAATATAGAATATCGAATGGAAATAAAAAATAATATAAGTACTTTTATTTTCAATTGACCGTATCAATTAGTCAAGAATTTTCCACTTTTCGACTTTACCACCCCATCAGTAAAACGAGCAGAAAAGAATTTTCTGCTAAATGACGTGGATGTATTAATATTGGTCTTATTTTAATCTATATATTTCTTGATAGATAATGGTTAATATGAGTATTATATTATAATATTCCTATTAATTAATATTTAATTAGTTTAAGATTTTGAGTAATAATTGAGAGGAAAAATAATTAATCTTAAAGATAAATTATGTTTTTTCTCTTGTTTGAAAATGATAAGTAAAATAAATATATATATTTAATATGATAAACAAGTAAAAGTGAACGAGGGGTACTTAATAAATTTACATCCCAAACTCTCCTTTTTTATAAAAAATCCCCTTGAATTTGACTGCTATAGTTTCTTTTGAATTAGTGCACTTTCCAACTAATTAACCTTGTTTTGTGTAAAGGGTAAACACCTCTACGCAATTTGCTCATTTTTTAAATATGATATTTGGTATTCTGTATTTATTTGATCTGATTAATTTCAATCCACTCTCCTCAACATTTAAGGGATAAATGCTCCTTACCATGGGCTTGTTTGATACAATGAAAAATATTTTCTTAAATAATAAGTAGTGAACGTTTTACTTTTTTAGTATTTAGTAAATGAATAAAATAATGTTATTTTAAAAGAAATTATCAGTAATTTCAGGGATATAATAGTCAAGGAATGGAGGTTGGGGTGTTTGGTGGGTGGGGAAAAGACCATACCTTTGAAATATCATTCTGCTAATTGGTACTTGTCTTTTCTATTCTATTAACAAAGTCTTTATCTTGTTTTTAAGGAGCATAATTTTATTTTATTTTTTAAAATATTTTCCTCCATTTCAAAACACCCCATACATTTTTTGAAAAATTAATTAAATACACATTTTATTTTACTATAATCTCTAAAATTTTCTACCATTTAAAAAAATTCAAAAATTCCCTCTTAGATACATCACTCTCCTCTCACTGATACATCCCTATCCCCTTCTCGGATACATTTCTCTCCTCTCACTAATACATTTCTATCCCCTCTCGGATACATTTCCTCCCCTCTCTGATACATCCATCACCTATATATCCGGATGTCTGATGATATATCCGGAAGTCCAATGATATATCAGGATGTCCTACCCCTCTCTGATACATCCCTCCCCTCTCGGATACATCCCTCACTTATGTATCCGGGTGTCCAATAATGTATCCGAAATCCATAAATTTTAAGGGATTTTTATAATTTAAAAAAGAATAGAGAAATAATGTAATTAGTTCTTGATACAACGAGATTTATATAAATTATACAAATTTTCTATTCTCACGACTTGAATCAAGACCATTGTTTAAGACGGTACAAACATTTTTCATAGTCGGCAAAAAAAAAAATTAACTCAAAAAGCATATTTAACAGACCAAGTCAAAATATTGAACTTCAAATTCACCTAATTAAATATTGGTTCTATGACTCTTATCATTATTAATGCTAATCCTGGTTTACCACCACGTCATTAGGATCAACGAATTGACACATTTTGACTTTTTCAAATTGGGGGTTTGCCGTCCAAAAATTTGTGGCAACTGTCTTTTCAGATAAATAAAAACCCTGGGCCACATCAACATTAGCCCACAATAAAAGTAGTCAATCCAAATTGTTACGAGTAAAACGTGCAACTCCATTATTTACAGGTTTATTATCGTAACTCAATGAGTAAGGACACTTCATAACACAAAATAAACTTTAGCCTTTATGAATTAGACTAATCATTCTCTTAATCTTTCTTCTAGAAAAACTAATGACATGGATGAAGATAAGGAAAGATACATCATTTGCCCATTATTTTATATTTGTCTTTGCTCGTCATTTTAATGAAAATTTGTGAATCAAAATATGCTAATTATGCCAAACAAAAGTTTTTTCAGGCTTAACTTTGTGGATTCGGAAACTGAACTATGTTTTACCTGGTAAGACATAATAGTGGATTATAAACTAAACTTAATCCTCTAACCACGGAAGTTTAATAGAAATTAAGTGACATAACTTATTATGTTATATTATGATATGAAAAATATAATTTTTTTTCCTACCTATCTTTTTTCGGATTACAACGGCATTTTCAAACAATTTTTTGTTAGTGAAAGTGCAAAAAATTAAGAATCGCCAATTTAAGAAAGCAAAAATTAATTCGTGCAAATGACCCTAATATGATTCCGTGACTCAACAGCGTTGACTAATCTAAGCAGCCAAACCTACAAATTTGATACGAATTGCATATTTATATTTTTTTGAAAAAAAGATAAATATGTACTATACTTCATAAATTGTGTCTGCAAAGAAGTTGATAACTCTATAGACATATTATACAGCAACTTGTAACACGAGTAAATAACACCCTTTTATTGGTGTGAGTTTCAATCAGTTCAAGACCGAATAATTGCTACAAGAAAAGTAAGTTACTAAAGACAGCATTTCTTTTTCGAGTTTCTCATTTGATGTCTAGTACCCATATTGAAGCCCAACTAATTGGGATTTGCACCAGATAGAGCTTCGAACCATTAGATAGCGCTCCTTATCAAGGATTAACATATCTAAACAAGCTAAATGTGATGTTTTAAAGTAACAAAAGCATAGGAAAGTACACATCCAGAAACTGTTAAAGCAGTTAAGACTCTGAAATTACCTCTTTACTACTACAATTTGTTATTGTAAATCGTCTATTAGACAGGAGTTTCTTCCGTAGTTAGTATATCATCTAGTTGATGCAAACACAACAATCACCATAACTCATAACTAAACTATGGAACTGGCTAGCACAACAATCACACAGCCTAATCTACCATTCTAACTCCTTTTTCTAATAACTGAACTTTGAAAGTCAATGGATGATGAGCCGGCTGGCGGCTGCTCTACCTTTGTTCACTTAAATACCAGATTTGGTATAACGAAGATTTAATTTTGTGGCGTATGCCTACCACACATACCACGCCATACTTACCTTTACCAAAGCTGCCATTCTAAATCTTACCTGTTCGGAGCAACGAACATTGAATGTTGTATATAAGCAATTCATTAGAATTAGAAGTACCTGCAATATACCAAATTCGAACAGATGAAAATAGAATATACATGGTGCATAATTAAAAAAAAAGCAGGAAAATGGGTTAGCACGTTAAACCAAGTGAACTAGGATACAAAGAGGCTTACATAACATTCAGCATCAGCAAAGGAAGCAAAAAACTGATATGTTCAGTTGTTCATAACAATCTTCAAACTGAAAAAAGTGTCTTCAATCTTTTTCTTTCCAAACCATACCTCTGAAAAACAATAAAGAATACTGGCACAGTCATCATAGCATTCAATTGCAGCAAAACATTCAAGAAATAGCCCAAGAATTGGACAGGACAAGATCAAGTATATCTTGTATCTTGAAAAACAAAGCAGACTACTTGACCACCAAATGCAGTTACTCTAGTTTAATTTTACTAGAAAACAGCATCATACTAAAGGGTTGTAACTGTACCTCATGAAGTCTCCACAGCAGAGGTCAATTCAGCAATTAAGATAATCAGGTATTGCAGGTTCTGCTAAAAATATATTTCTAGAAAAACACTACATACAAATTTCTAGAGAATATTTTCTAAAGACGACCCATAACCATCAGGAGGGAGACCCCACCCCTGCAGTAAAATAGGAAAATATGGATTAGGGGAAAAGATTATGAGTTATGACATCTACTGAAGCTGAAGAATATAATGTGAATCGACAACCTCAAGGTTCGATGCATGAAAAAACTTATATAACCCCCTCTAAGTTCTTCTCTGGCGCCTTTAAGGAATTAAACCCTGTGTCCAGCGCTCTTCATAATTGCACCAACAGGATTAAAAGGTCCAAGTTAATAGAGAGCTAGACTACCTTCTTCTGTACAGAATATGTCACGCCAGAAACCAGGTATGTACTATTCCCATTAGTCTGGATGGAAGAAAGTCTCCACCAAAGCAACAAGACAGGCAATGCAAAAACTTTCCTTCACACAAGCCAAAAAGCACCATGAAAGTATCGCACCAACTTCCTGAAATGAACAAACAAGAGAAAAGGATGAGAATGGAAAGCTCTTGTCAATTAAACAACAATAATGCAATCAAATAACCATAGCAATTATTTGATCACAAAGCACCTGTTTTCAGAATGGAAACAGAAAAGTCCTCCCATAGATGCGGTATTACAAAGCTACACTTCAACTTTGTTTAACTTCGCAACATGACAACATCAATGCAGAGGCTATTAAAATGAGCAAACCTTAGCCGAGAAGTAGGAAATAAATAAGTATTTAAGAAAAAAAAATACTCAGGTCCTGGGAATATATCATTCTGTTTTTACTCCGATAGAAACAAAAGGAAGACGTAAGCAAAAAGTTAACTTCTTACCATAGAAACAGAATCGGAAAAAGGAAAAAAAACAGGAGATTCATTCACTTAATGGCAATCATGTCAATTGAGAAGAATCAATAAAATAATTAATGTCTAAATGTTACTCCATGTTACAGAAATTACAAATTACAGTGGCAGAAGAAATAATCAAGAATTACAAGTTTCAGGGACTTCAACTCATAAGGGAACTACAATTAGCACTGAGTTGCCATGTAGCTGCTCAACTTTCAGATATGCTCTGCAGTGGGTGCCAATGGAGTAATTCCCAAGTAGCTTGCGTGTGACAATTTCCTTCCATACCTCACCTTAGATATCAATAATGTTTATTCTGTTTGTTGTCCCTTTTAAGCTGAACCTTCAACTTCTTACTACCTAATTGGCAACCATTCATCATACTGATTGCAGTTTGTGCAGCTGCTGTAGAGTCATAACTTACAAATCCTGCAGAATGAAGTTCAGTTGATAAGCTAAATAGTGGAAATACTCATTTTGATTGACAATAACTTTGCATTTCAAGGTCCCTACCAAAACATTTGCTAACACCAGTTGCTTTGTCAACGAAAACCTTGGCACTCACAACCCTACCAAAAGGCTGAAATGCATTTGCAAGCTCTTGATCACCAAATTCTTGAGGAATATGGTAAATAAATAGATTAGCACCAGGTGGACCTGTAAAAAACAAAATTGTTTTTGATAAGTACAGTTTTATTTCTACATGTTCAACTACCACTGCCAAGTACACTAGTTCAAGTGACATCTACACCACTGACTTGCATAAAGCATTACTAACGACAAATATTACAAACTTGTGGAATGTTTAATTTGAGTTCCTGTCTATATAGTCCAGAATCTCCATATGCTGCTCATCTCACAAGGTTGGTCAAGTTTGAAATTTGTCGATTAAAGTTCAAATCAACATGCTGTAACACTATACTTTCTGTAACACTTAGGAATAGCTATATAGCCTCTTCGATACTTGCTATGACACACATGTATTAGATATCATTGGCCAGAGATCACATGCATTTATGAAATCCTTTATAAATTAAGTAAATCCAAATATAATAGATTCTAGTGACACATGCATAAGATATCATTGATCAGAGATCACATGCATTTATGGAATCCTTTATGTATCAAGTAAAAACCAAATATAATAGATTATACTATCTTCTTCTTCTACTTCTATTCTCTATGACGAGGAACAATTTCCAGAAAATAATTAACCAAAATAAAGACAAGCAGCCTCATTCAGCAGAAAACCTTAACAGCCCCTACGTTATGGGACTGTACCTGATTAGCTAGAGAAGTTCTAGAGCTAAAAAAGTCACAAAATAAAGGTTCAACAACCTTCAACCTGACCCCCTGTACTTGAACTGACACTTGAAGATGCTGCAGAATGACTGTTGGTCGTACTAGGGGGAATTGAACCAGGAGAACCACTTGGTGGTCTGGTATTCATAACACCTCCAGGATATGGCATTGAATACTGAATCCCTGGAACAGCAGGGTAAGCGGATCCATAACTTCCAGGTGACATGGCATAATTTCTTGGGCTAATTCCAGGTGAAAGATCAGGTGCACCTCCACGCAGAGCACTTGCTTGGTTTATTGGTGGGACTATATTCTGAAATGCAGACTGATTCTGCATTGATGGTAGGCGATACTGCATGAGCCCATATGCCCCAGGAGTCTGCAAAGTGAGCATATTAACTATGCACTGACCTTTAAACTGATAAACGAAACCAGAATGGGAAGGAAAGGAATGATGAAATTAAGGTAAATAATCATCCCAATTCACATTGAAAATTGTAATAATTGCTGGAATTTTCAGGAGAGAAGCATGTCAATTCAAATAGTACTTTTGTAATAAGAAACTGACATTTCATTAAAGCTAGTACCAAGAAGGTACTGAAAAAGTACAAAAAGGAGTATTCAGAGCAAAATACAAAGCAATAAGCTTGATAACCAGTTTTACTAGAGAATGCAAGTCAACCAACCTGATAACCATAGCCATTGTATGGTGGCATGTAACCCATAGGTAGGGCTCCAAACAAAGAGGGATGCTGTCTAGAGTCGGAAGCATGAGATAGAGATTTCTGAGCCCTCCGGGCTTGCCTTTCCTTTTCAGTATCTGCCCATTTGACTACCAAAGGGACAGTAGCACCCTGGATAAAACGTGTTTTTCCAATTTGATAACAATATTCCAGTAAATAGAAGTCATGAATAAGTGAAACTTGAAAGTCGCATAATGAGAAATAGCACATCTACTTAAATAGCTTTGGCACCCGTTCATCAGACAAACTAAGGTATCATAATAAGGTTATTGAAAAATTCTATGTTGTTCGGACTCTTCTAAAATGTTGACGGGTGCATGTCGGATCCTCCAAAAACAGTGTATTTTTGAAGGATCCAATACAGATGCGGCAACATTTTTGGAGAGTCCAAGCAATTTAGGAAATATCAGTGTTATCAAAGGCAAAAAGCGCAAAAAAGCTCTAAGGTCCATGGGGGCTTTAAGCGCAAAGTGCAAATAAAGCGCGGGCTTTAATGAAAAAAGGTGTAAAGGGAGAAAAAATGCAAATGTATATGTTTAGTCCAAGACTAATAATTATAAACATGAATGACAAAGGACCAAAGAAATTGAAAAAAAATTATGATAAAAGTGAAATATCAATTGTTTAGTGTCACTTCTTCAAAAGAGGCTCATTGTCAAGGAAAAGTTTGTTTTTGAACCTTGATGATGACACTTAAGCGCACATAAAACAAGGCGAAGCACTCAACACATTTTGAGCCTCACTTCAGGGCTTAAGCGCGCCTTTGATAACACTGGGAAAAATTGCAACAGAAATGAATATGATGATGGATCCAGGTCATCACTCGCTCTCAACTTCAATAAACTTCTAGTGAAGTATTTAAATTTTAGAAACAGTCCAGCCAAGAGTATGTGAATCAAATGGTATCGCAGTAACCAGCCTTACTCCAGCATCATAATGATGCATAAAATTACTAAATGGTGGAACACTACAATCCATTTATAAATATGCATTTCAAAAGTTGACACATAAATATCGAAATTAAATTTTCCACCAAATATTTATAGTATTAACTTTAGATGAAAACACCGCCATTGACAAACTGCTGTGAATAAAAAATTCCCCTAAACGGATGAGCTCTCTGTAGGAATAAAGCCTGAATAACATGATAAGTAAGGGTCTGTTTGGTGGCTGCCACCTGATAATTGGAATTGGTGTAATTACTAGGGTAGTAATTGTCAGTCTGGAAATTACACAGCCTAGTAAGTAATTACACTGACCTGTTTGTTTGCCACAATGTAACTATAGTGTAATTACACATGTAGTATTTGGATGCACAATTGCAATCATAAGACAATATTAAATGTTAAAAATAAAAGTTCATTACTTAAAATGTATATTAGACAAATATGAAACTTTATAAATGATACAAAATTAAATATTGTATTTTGAAAATTTATTAATTAATAAACATATGTTCTTAACTAATATATGAAAAAATAATTGATTTATATTTTTTAAATTAGAATATTTCAATTGAATTAATCATAAAAACTAAAAGTACAAGATATCTATGAATTAATGCATGTTTGACAAAAAGATAAATATTATAAATAAAAATATAAAATATCATAAATTATAAAAATATTAGACAAAAAGATAACCTATCAACTCTAATTAAAAAATAAATGACTTGCAATGTGAAATCTCAAGTCAATACTACTAAAACAAATGAAACTGAAAATATAACATAAGTTCTAAATTCAAAACAAAAACTTTAACATAATACTCTCATGTCAAATTTCAACATAACGTACACAAATATGATTTACAAGAAAAGAAAAACGTAAGTCTATAACCTTACTCAACAATGAATTCTACTTTAATTTAAAAATTAGAATACGAACAAAACTATGCTAATGAAAAAAAATAAACATAGCATAAAAAATAGATAATAAGAATGGAATCACATGAAGTAAAGGTTGAAAATGAGAAGGAAATGAAATATAAATAATAAAAAAAAAAACAAACTTTTAGAATTTTTTAGAATAATAGAAATAAAAAAAGAATTTAAAATAATAGAAATAAAAAATAAATTAAAACGAAAAATAAAAAGAAGAAATTAAAAAGTAATCAGCTGGTAATTACGTCATGTAAATACTAGCAATTCACAGTCCCTCCTTGAGAATTCGAGAGTTTAATTACCCTTGTCAATTGCACTCAATTACCTGCTGACCAAGTAATTACATAGCCAACCAAACACGCACACAATGTAATTACACCCAATTACACCAAATCCAATTACCAGGATGGCTTTCCAAACAGGACTTAAGTTTTCTTTTACAGTAAATAATTCTTTCAACAAGAAAAATGATTTGATATTCTTCCCCAAGCATGAGATAAAATTGAATAGACAGTTGCAATCAAGCATCTCATTATTTCAGTCAAGGGCCTCAAGGCATAACGACTCCAAGCACAAATGCCATGTTTAAATGACCTAAAAAAAATCACCGGATAATGTCTTTGAATTCCTCTGAACAGCGAATATCAGTAAATAGGCCATTGTGTTGGCCCTGCAACAACAGGGCAATAAATAAGCCATTCACATAACAGACACATGCTGACAGAAAAATGACCCAAATCTAAAGCCAACACATTTGGTGCTTCCATGATGACAGATGCTATTCCTGCAAGGAGTACTTACACAAACATTGCAAAGACAGCAGGACAAATGTATTGGATTAGGTTATTCCCATCCTGAATGTTTAACAAGTTCTACAACACCAGAAGAAGGACTATCACCAGAACAACTGCTTAAAGAAGACCCACACTAAAATCACTGCACTTATAAAATCCTATTCATTTTATGAACAAATGTTGGACATATGGCCACTATGCATACTGAAAAATCAATTTCAAGGGCCTCATATCAGCAGTCAACTTGCAGATTGAAACAAACCTCCATCTTATGCTTTCCATGGAGGGCATCTATTGCTGCAACTGCTTGTTCTTTTTTCTCATACTTCAGAAAAGCACATCCTTCAAGAAAGAAGATAATGTAGGAGATGAATTAATTTCTCCCACACAAAACCATTGAACCTAAGAGAGATAATACCAGATATACCTTTACTAGTTTGCTGAGAACCTCTGAGAATCTGCAAATCTTTAATGACTCCATATTGAGAGAACAAGGCAGATACTTCAGGATCGGAGACATTCTTTGGAAGCATACCAACAAAAAGCTTGTGCTCTGGATTCAGGTTAAGGAAAAGAAGAAAGAAAGAAAAAGAAAACAAGAGAAGAAAAGTTATTTATTATTCTATTTAGTATCACAAAAATAATAATGATGACAATGGTAAGAGTAGTTTAGATTAAAAGAGGAGGTTAAATATGAAAAGGTAAGAACAAATATGATAACAAGAGAATTTAAATTATAAATCACCTAGTCTTTCCAACTCGCCATCAGCATACTTTACTTGCAACGGACTAGAAGCCTGAATTGGAAACAGAAACCAGCATGACTTATTAACAAAAATACAGGCAAACATGTGATGCAGATATAAAAGAACTGCAGACACGTGTAACCTTAACAAGCTTAATGGGTACAGTTATCTACTCCCAGACAAAACCAGGTGATGACTTAGATACATGAAATGCTTTTCTTTGATTAGCATTGAAACAGTGAAACTTAATCACTTCACTACGATATGCAAGGGTTCAAATGCTTAGTTTGGAGATAAATGTACTAAGAGGCATGCATACAGCTTAATAGTCAGGTTAGTGTGGGAAACCATAAGGATCCAACGTGCATTAGAAGAAATCTGGTTCTTGACCAATCTATGATGCCAAACACCTCTACTATCTCCACTTTTCTTGGATTCTTTTGATAAGTATCTCTATGGTAGAGCCCTGTGATAACTGCTACTACAATCTTCTTTATATATTTTGGGTTAATTCTCTGCTAGTTCATTCAACCAACCATGAAACTTTGTAAGAAATAGATTACTCTAGAGAGAACTTCCAGTCCTCATTCTTTCGTTTTGTTTTTTGGAAATTTTCTTGTTCTTCACTGAGAAGAAGATAAAAAGAAGCAGAGAACTGGTGAAAAACAAAAGACCCATAAAAGAAACAGAGAACAGGTGAAAAACATAAGATCCATATTAGATCAACGAATGCAGCCTTTTATCTTTCTTTTTACTTGAACAGGGGGAGCACCTTCCATACAACACCCCAGCTGGTGGCAGGGTAAGTAATGTCCAAATACTTCATCTTTTTCTCAGTTCAAATTTCTCCATACAATTCTTATTTCTCTCCTGATATGTTTTGCTAATAATTCTTACAGCTGCCACTGTACTCTCAGTAAGTCACCAGCTTGATTCTCAGGCGCTGTATTTATAACTTTAAACTGTGAAGAAGCATTCCCCCATACGGCTTTTGCGGTACAAACATACTGAGTAAGTTATTTTAGTCGGTTAAGACTGATCACTCATCTTCTTTTCTAGTTTCCACTATTTGGAAATATCAAATGAAACGAAGTGAAGCTTGAACCCGGAATTCAAGTCTTGATAATGCCCACTCCCTACTGGGATTCTGGGAAAGCCTGCCTCAAAAAAGCAATGTGCTTCCTCACTAGAGTTAAGGAGTTAAAGCAATTTGCACTAGATTCCAAAAAGATCTTTTTCTCATAGAACATCCTATCAAATCACTGTTTCTCAATGGAGAGTATTTTACATCCATGATGTTATGATTTTTGTTGTCCAATCACTTGTCATTTATAGTGCCATTACAAAACAGATGGACCTACATTCTACATGCTGAAAGTTGAAATACAGAAAATTCCATATGATTCCTCTGAAATATAGAGTCAAACAATTGAATTTCACAGCCATGATCAACCTCAAACTGTCAAATCAACAATTGCAGGTCAGATATAATAAAAACTTCATGTCTCATAATATCTGTACACAAGACTTGAACAAGCACAAAATCAGTAGGCTATAAATTTTCGGTTTAAAAACTAAAACATAGTTTATACAACGTGGAAAATGAGGATTATTAATTATCAAAATCAGAAAATTAGAGAACAGCGCAGAGATTCGCATCACAAAAATCAGAGATCTTTTCTAACTAATTACTTAAAGAAGGTCCTCAATTATCAAAAGTTCAGTTTTTACATGATCAATGCAGAGATTACACGGCATATAAGGAACAAAAATCTTCTTTTTCTTTAACTAATTAAGGTACATTATAGTAATGCAAATCTACTTCAATTAATTAAGTAAAAAACGTAATGTATGTACTGAATGATTATAAAATAGAAGAAAACTAACCCCGGGAAGCGTCTTTTTGTTGTGGCATGCATTAACTGCCTTATCCGCTTCTTCTCTAGATGGACAGATCACAAAACAACAGCCTGAAAACAGCAAAATTAGGGTTTGAGTAATGCAATCACGCATCTAGAGAGTACAAATCTTAAAGTAAGTGTGATAAAAACATGTTGCTGCAATTGCACATTGGCGATCCAGAAATCAGGCGGAGAAGTAGAGAAGAGGAAGTGAGTGACATAAATTTGAGAACCTCGAGAAGCACGCGTAGTTTTATCTTTGATGATGTTGACTTCATCAACAATAATAGCAAACTCTTGGAACATTTCGACAAGTTGTGATTCCGTCATGTTCTTCGGTACTTGACCTACAAACAACTTCACGCTCTCTTCGTTCTGCTGCTCCTCCTCCCTCTGCAACTCCGCCATTACTGCAACAACTCCCACACACACACACTCTCCCTCTCTCTCTCTTACTCACAAACACACTTTTTCTCTCTAAAAGTCTTCGACAACTGTGTCGATCTCTTCAATTTTCTGTATATTTTCTTCTTCTTCTGCGCCGGGTCTTCGCTGATTTCGGAAAATTAGGGGATTTTTAGATGGCAAAATTGGATCTTCACCATTTTTAAATTCATATTATCCGGTTCTTACAATACCCTTGGTTTCTCTAATTATTACAATATTACCACGGACCGTTCTCCAATATATGAGAAATTTCAAAATGGCAAAATGGGATCTTCACCATTTTAAAATTAATATTTTTGAAGTCGTTAATACCCTATGTATCACTAGTTTATTACAAGAATGCCACTGTAGTATTTTTTCAGCTACTTGGCATTGATCATTTGACAGATCAGACACGTCGGCCGATGATTGTTTGTCATAAATTCGACTACTTTCTCCGTCTTGTTTTATGTGATACTTTTTGATTCGATACTAAAATATATTTTTAAAAATTTATGATCTAATTTAGGTAATTGTGTCGCTAGAAATGCTTGTTTCATTAAAATATAAGAAAAAATTTAAAATCAAATTATTAGTTATTCTCATAAGACGATTTTTTATTTATTTTTTGAACGGATTAAAAAGAAATGAATTGTAATGAAGATCTGAAACAGCTTGCACTCGAATTTACGTTATTACCCTTTGTTTTAAAAAATGTCAGCTGTTTGGTCCCACATTTCCAGTTGTTATTTTTCACATAAGATGGGCCTACATTAACTGTTATGCATTGCAATTTGCAGGTTTACCTTTTAAATGGTAAAATTTTAATTGTTACTTTTAGTATCTATTTTTATATGTAGAAAAAAATATTGGTCTTAATTAATATAATATTTTTTAGTTGGTTTTAAAAAGAATAATAGTATATCTTTTTATCTGACAAATATTTAATGACATTATCAATATTTTACTTAGATTGGTTTCTACTTACTTGGCAAAAAAATTTTATAAAAATATACTTTTCAATTTAAAAATTTATTTATGGTAAGGATAGTTTTGAAACATTGCAAAAAAAAAATTCATTTATTTTAAACTGAAATCTCATATACTCATAAGTCATAACTGATAGTTAAGGCAATTTTTATATGCACATCCGATAAAAAATTTCATCTTTAATCGTGTACATTTGAATTATTCCCAAAAAGGATACATTTGTAAAAAGAATATATATATATAAAAAATGAGCACAAGTTAAATGACAACCCCAGATTGGGATATTTGAGGCCGTCATTTAATTTATACCCGATGTTAATTTTTTTTGTAAGTTTATTCACTTTTAACACAACTTCACACACATGTGACTAAAGTTTGAAAATTCACGTCTAACTTTAAACATTGTTGTTTGAAGTGTGGCTTTGTAAAAAGCAAATATCAGACATTTTCATCTGAAAATTGATGACATTTGCCAAGGTAAATATAGGACATTTATCAAATGTCGAGAGTATTATATGAAACCATTTGTTATAACATGCATCACTTTTTTAACGAAGAATATATTCACTCAAAATTGGCAAAATTAAAGTGTATATTTAAAGAACTCATACCATTTGAATATTAACCTACTGCAAAACTAACATTTGACATTGATTAAAAAAACACAAAATTGACAGCTTTGACAAGAAAATGTGCAGACAGGAATTATGGATAAGGGCATATATCCTGTCACCACTTCATCCTGGCCCCTCCAATTAAAATTTTCCCAAGCTGGCCAACTCCAAATGCTAATAATGTTCCACTCTATTCCATCAATCACTCTCATAAGACTTTTGCTTACATATTCCTCAGCAACTCTTTTCAATCAAAAACACAAACAACTTATAAGGCACTCTTTGCTCCTTTATGATATATAGTAGACAACAAACAGCACCATCATCAATAGATACAAGAATAAATTCATTGATAAATTTACTGTAAAATTTGTAAGTAGATGTTTTGATATGATACATCTTGACTCTTGAGGTAAAATTGAGAAGTGGAAGGGAAAACGTTCCGTTCCGTTCCACTTCAAAAGAATGGATTGTATATCAGTCACTAGTGTTTAGGAACCTACAGCCTATAGTAAAACAAAAGGTGGTACATATTCAATATCATTTCCCTCCTTTTTATGGATCTCTGAGAGGAGCTGTACAGTATCTCAAATGGTCGCGCCAATGAAATAAGATGGCTTAAGATCAAATGGCCTTTAGTCCAGCCATCCCCCGAAGCTTCTCGCAGAGTACAAAAGTAATCATGGTTTGTGGAGCCAATCTTGCAAATATTGCAAAGCCTCTGAAATTTTTTCAAATTCAAGAAACAGATAATTATTGATTTAATTAGTAACGTAACCTGCAGGAACTAAATTACTTACAGCAGATCAGGGATGTTTCGACTTACCCTTTGTAAAGACCAGAAGGACCTTCAGTGCGAAGTACCTGGAATCATAAGGTTTCATGAAACATTAGTTTAAGATCATCTGAGTATTGTAGGAGTGATCACAAGCATCCCGAAAACTTCCCAAATGTTTTTCCTAACCCCTACTGCTCTAATGTACCTTATCCTGTGTCCCTCAAACACCTAATGATGGCTTTGCAGTAGCTCATTCTCAATGAAGTATCTTATCATTCAGTTCTTCCCCTCTATATTAAGTTTTTGTCAGTCTTTTGATGAAAAGATGGATGAAAGACGAAAATAATCTTACCCTGAATGCAAAGCTATACACCTAGCGAAGAAGGCTTGACTATGTTAAAAAGTACGCTTTGTTAAAGTAAAAAACAATGGAATAACTTGCTGAACACAATTGTGGATAAATAACCATAGGAAAGAGTGGAGTAAGAGGCTGCAAAGTAACAACCTGATATGCACAGTGCAATCCATTTCTGTACAGTCCGGCACAATTTGATTTTCTCTGCAACATAAGACGGGTTTTAACCATGTCCATTGGTGCTGTCATAACCGTGCTTACTGACCCTGCGATGGTACTTGAGCTTCACGATATGCAAAAGAAGAGTTAGCATATATTGGGACTGCAAATGACAAAACGTAGAAGTAAAACATAAATAAAAGATGAAACATTCTCGTAACATCAGCTCAGATAGGTGGAGTAGGACATTGATCTCCACAAAATAAAGACAATTACTTTCTGGGCAATGTAAGAGCTAACGAAACATAGTCAGCTTTTAGTTTCAGTGCATTCCAACAACACTCCAAAGCTAGGAAAAGATTAACAGTGTTGTTCATAGTGTAATAATCTGAGGATGCATGCTTGTGAAAATTTAGATAACTTTTCAAGAGTCAGTTCCTACCTAAATGAAAGATGTGGGAAATAGAAATTAACTAAATGCAGGCCAACTACTGGATCTCTATTTCAGGCTATTTATATTTTCAGATTCATAACTTATAACCATCCTTTTAGTCAAAGTGCTCAGTAGCCTTGCATCCAGAAAAGAAGGTGCATTACTTCAACTCAATCATACAGTCGCATGTTCTCTAAAAATAGTGAGCACATTGGACTATATTTACAGTGATGGGAAGTGTGCCTACATGAGATGAAGGTGAAATCCCTCCTCCAGGGGCGTATACTTTATTAGTGCCTGCTTGGATTCATCATATGTGGCCAACTGAGACGCAGTCAAAGTGGCAGCTCTAGCCATAGCGGGCCCAACTCCCTTCCAAAGAGCTCTTACTCCTTCTTCTGAAGCAATTCTCCTCATTTCATGGATTGGTCCTAAGCTTGATCTTGTGTTCATTTGCATCCGTACCTGGAAACCAGCATAACAAATGAGGATTGTTCAGTAGAAACCATAAAGCCTTCAGAAGAGAGTACCTTCAAGACTTCCACAGGATTGGTCAGTGCTGTGGCAACGGCCCCTGAGAATGCTCCAGATGCAATCTTCACCAAGATATTGGTGGACTCAAAAGCCAATTCACAGAGATATTTTGATGGTTCGTATAATCCTAAACGGAGACCACCATAAAGAACTGACCTCATCAATGAAGGTGCCAATCCCAGATACAAGGATCTCAGTCCTTCGCTTTCAACTACTTGAAGAGAAAGCCTCCCCTAACACCAATGCAATGGGAAAAATCACATAAGCTGCAGCTATTAACCAAGATATATCTTTCTAAGCTACAATAAAAAGGGATATAAGACGTAAAAGCCTAAGCTTCCTGTCATACCATTCCGACCAAAGGACCTCTCTGACCAACAAGTTGCATCTGCAGTCTAACTTTCAAAACATCTGCACACAATAAGCACAATCATGCATCTTTATTTAGTAAAAGACTGCCTTCCACTGAAAACTAACTACAATCAGGGTGGAGAGAGGAGGAATTAGGTTATGCACCCATTCCTTCCATATCCTTGCAGTTTTTGCTCTTCTAATTTAAGTGATAAAGACCCAAGGACATGGAACAACGTATGATAATGTAGGACATTCATGTAGTTAGTTCACCAAAATTGAATGCTTGTCCCCTTTACACGTTCTTGAGTAGTGTAGTGATCATATAGATCTCATGAACTTTAAATAGTTATATGAGAAAAATAAACAGTGATTAGGAACTCTCTTTCTCTAAAGGAGAGGTAATTACATTGAATGACAAACCACCCGAGTAAAATATAGGACATTCAACTCAATACCCCAAATCTTTTTTTGAATTTCTCTCTCACCCTCTAGGGTGGCAATACATTTTGCAACTCCGAAGTCACATCATCAATAGATCAGTACTATTTGATATTATCCGGTCTTGTCTGGTTGCAACAAAGGATTACTTTCTATCATGAGCTTTAACTAAATTGGCCAAGCAAAATCAAAGTGATAGCTGATTCTAAGCAGATGCTTGGACATGAATTGAGTAATATTTATAAGAAAAGTAGTATTTACAACAACAACATACCTAGCATTATCCTGCAAGTGGGATCTGCGGAGGGTAGGATGTACGCAAACCTTACCCCTACCTTTGAGTGGTAGAGAGGTTGTTTCCCATAAAACCTCAGCTCAAAACAAATGCAATAAAGCATGATAGAGAGAAAAAAAAAGGGCAGCAAAATATCAAGATAAACATTGTTTGGTTATATAGGATAAAGAAAAGTAGTAGTATTTGATGCTGAAAAATGGTATTTGAAAGTTGAAGTCGTGTTTCAATAAGCATTTCACTTGAAAAAAAGTTCAAAATTTTATAAGTGGGAAAAATAATTTCACAAATAGTTTTTTCAAATTTGAGACTCATCTTCAAAAACTAACCAAAAATCATTTTCTCACCATCAATAAAATGCTAGGCAACATTTGCATCTAAAAAGTTCTCCTTTATACCACCCCTTTACTTTTAAGCTCAAAGCAACAAAATGCTTCCAAATTCAATAGAGGTGTATAAGGTAGAATCAACAAATAATCATAAAATTAAGTGAAGAAAGAACCTAAAGGATGAGTGATTGCAGTTGCAGCAGCAACAGACATTCCACTTGTACCAAAATGAGACGCAACATCTGAGGCTGAAACACCCCATTTTCGTCTCTCCTTCACCTCCATGGATCCTGAGGGAAAAAAAAACCCAAATCAGAATTCATATAAAAAAAAAAAAAAGAAAAAAACTTTCCCCATAACGAGATACAACAAACTATGCTTATTCTGAACCAAAAAATAAATAAATCAAATTTTGATGGATAACATAACATATTAAATGGGTATATAGAAATGGGGTTCAATCACAAACCTGAAGGGAGAGTTTTCCCGGTTGCCGGCGTCGAGTCGCCGGCCATTCTTGATTTTTCCGAAATGGGTCTGCTGCGTTTCTGTTTTTTTTTTTTTTTTTTTGGTTAATGACTGTATTGAAATTGAACCGATTACTTCTTATAACTGAATCTGGTAATGGTGCCTTTTCCAAAAAAGCACTGCCCTTTTTTGGACCTTATTTTCCAATATTTTTATTTTGTTTTCCACCTATGTTTGATATATCCGATTATTTTAAATTCACACAAATTCGACTATTTTGAATTCACACAAGATATTTGTTCATCTAGATTGTAATTGAACCACGTGGTCAAATATTTTGCCCTACTGTTTATATATGTTAAAAGAAAAAAATGGCTTGTTGATGTACTTTGAAATACTAGGGAGCGCCATCCAATGACGAAACTTAATTAAATTCATCGTTTGAATCATACTAATAGTACTCCCTTTGTCCCAATTTATGTGACACTTTTCATTTTGAAATTAAATTTATATATTTGTAAATTACGTAAATAGTAGTATTAGTCACAATAATTAATAATTCAAAATGTTTAACAAATCTATGAAAAATTTACGGTCAAAAATAGACTTGTTTGAATCTCGAAATCTGAAAAGTGTCACATAAAATGGGACGGAGGGAATAATATATATGATGGCTAAGTAAACATTTTATAATACAATATTTTTTCAGCATGACTAAAAAGGGTTTCACTTCATTGTAAAAAGAACTTCTTAGTTAAATTGAAATGGGTGAAATCATTTAGCCCCTCTAACTGTACTAAGTACCATTTGATGATCCCACATAGTTTGTGACTCCAGTTGAAGCATTGTAAACAAACGCACTCCTACAACAATGTTCAAGTGAAAAAATATGGATGTTTGTTCAGATTGTGACAATCAAAAGACAAACATTTCCATGACTTAGGATGTTTCCTGCAGTAGAAGAAATACAACTCCAATGCATACAGATTCCAGCTCAGTTGCACACCCTTAAGCTCAAAAACAAGTCACAGATCAATATAACCTCATGCAGCGGCCAATTCCGCTATGGAGTGTAATCCATAGTGATGGTACATTGTGAATCTCAAGTATACATGCTATGTTCTACATCCTTAACACAATATTGAACCCACTAATACACATGAATAAACATCAGAATGCACGAAATAAATCAACGGCATCAAGTTTCTCCTTTATGTCACAAATAACAAATATAAGAAACAACACCAAAGGGAAGGTGTCAAGATTCAGGTATTACGTTTCTCCCCTTGTACAGGAAGAAAATGGGAAATACAGTCTGTAATATTTTTAATCCAGAACCCACCAGAGAAGACATGTATAATTGACCTTATCTTTGCCCTCAGCACATCTGAGAAATGCAAGTTCCTTGTCGATGAACTGGGCCTAAAGTTCATCAGTTTCATAAGCATAACTTTACCAGAGCCATGGAAGATATTTGAGGGATGCAGATAGCAGAAGTTCAGCGATGAGGTGCAGATGGTTCCCCAAGGGAATAGCGAGATGAGACAAAAGCTGGGTACCTAGGCTCATCCCTAGCATGGTGATATTTCAAGCCGTACTCTGGTGGTAATTGAGGAGCATATGGTGGATATGCTCTTTCATTTTCAGTGTTTAATCTCCACGTCGGTGGATATGCTCTTTCATTTTCAGTGTGGAATCTCCCCGTTAGTGGATATGCTCTTTCATTTTCACTGCTGAATCTCTCCGTTGATGGATATGCTCTTTCATTTGCAGAGTGGAATCTCCCCGTTGGCGGATATGCTCTTTCATTTTCACTGTTGAATCTCTCCGTTGGTGGATATGCTCTTTCATTTTCACTGTTGAATCTCTCCGTTGGTGGATTTGCTCTTTCATTTTCAGTGTGGAATCTCCCCGTTGGTGGGTATGCTCGTTCATTTTCAGTGTAGAATCGCTCCGTTGGTGGATACGCTCTTTCATTTTCAGTGTGGAATCTCCCCATTGGTGGATATGCTCTTTCATTTTCAGTGTGGAATCTTCCCGTTGGTGGATATGCTCTTTCATTTTCAGCGTGGAATCTTCCCGTTGGTGGATATGCTCCTTCATTTTCAGCGTGGAATTTCCCCGTATGGCCTTTGATGCCAATTGCAGAATAGGGGTCACTTACAAAAGACTCCCTGCCTGTCAAAGAGTATGACACTACAGGTGCTACCACCATCCGAGGCAGAGAGAGATATCGGTTTACAAGTGAGGTAGTACTCTCGTCATAAGGATCATACTTATCCTTAACATGATTTAGTAAACCATGTTTGGTAGGTGTGGCTGAAATTCCTGTAGCACCACTTTCCACAGCAGGAGCAACAGTAGGAGGTATTTCACTGCGAAACTTGAGGCCGTAAGTTCGATACTCCCTTTCGCTTGGAAACAAAGGTTCAGTAAGTACAGTTTCTTTTCGTGCTAAAGCCGCATCACTAGTAATCCCAGTGGGATTTGTTCGGAGATGTTCCCTTCCTTGTTCAGATTCATAATGATCCAATGTGCGGTCAACTACTGCAGAAGAAAAGGCCTGCGGATGCTTTGCTGATTGAAGACCATAGCTTCTATATTCTTTCTCAGTGAGGAAACGAGGTTCACTGTCAACCTCTCTAGGCATGATAAGGTGGCCTGCATGCTGCTGCCTTTCCCTTTCATGACCATATGATGAAAAATTCTCACCTGCTTTGCTTCTTCCGTATTGCAATCCAACATGCTCCGTGGAAGGTTCCTTGCTAGGTAAAGGTGCTGCTGATGGGGGCAGACTAACTGGATATGACACAGAATGTTTGGAAGTTGGATGAAGCCATGGTGCTGGCGTAAACAGCTTTTTCAACTGCCCTACCTGCTCAAAGGCGAAAACAGGGCCACAAAATTGACATCAAATGCTAGGTAAATAACACACTATCTCCATGTAGAACTTGTCAATGAGGGAAGTGTGTTGTCACCTGCTTAAATGTCAACTCAGTCTTGAACTTGTGAGTCCTTTCATCATAATTCTCTTGAATTGCTCTCTTGAACAAATTCTCCGTCAATGGAAGGCAGTCCTTGTAAATCCTGAAGCGAACCTGTTGTATGACCAGTCATCAATAAATACACCTTAAGAGTTGTGGAACAAGATAAAATGATAAGAATTTAAAATTAACAATAGAAGCACAATTGACCTGCGCTGGGAAGTCCCCACCAAATGCCGCTGGTTCAAGTTTCATTCCACCAGCAGATGAGGCCTCATAAATACCATACATGAGTTTAAGATCAACATCAAAGAGATAAAGCTTGACACCAGGTTTGATTCCCAAAATAATGTCCTTCTTCATAGCTGAGACACCCATCACATGATATTTAAAACAATCATCTTTGGTCTTTGCATTACAAATGAAAATCACTCCACCAATACCCTTGTCAGCTTTTCCGTCCTCCACATCTACCCTCATTTCACTTGCACTTCCCTTTCCTTTGTTTCCATTTTTTATGTTTAGGGACTTCCTAGCATCTTTTTTATCAAAATTATTTCCTTGATTGTCATCTTTTATGTTCTTCTCCTTGTTTCTGGATTGAGATCGTGGAGTGGCCTCAACATTCTTTCCTTGGTTGCCATCTTTTATGTTCATCTCCTTGTTTCTGGATTGAGATCGTGGAGTGGCCTCAACATTCTTTCCTTGGTTGCCATCTTTTATGTTCTTCTCCTTGTTTCTGGATTGAGATCGTGGAGTCGCCTCAACATTATTCCCTTGGTTGCCATCTTTTATGTTCTTCTCCATGTTTCTGGATTGAGACTGTGCAGTGGCCTCAGCTTCTTTCATTTGTGCAGAGTTTAAGTTGGATTTTTTTGCAAGTTTACCTTTAGCCTTTAGTTCCTTCGGGGTTTTATTGTCTTGAGGTACTCTTCCAGAACTAGATGCAGCCGCATTATTTCTCCTTCTCTTGTTTTTCTTGGCCATACTCGATCCTGCTAGTTATTTCACAAAAAGAAAAACTACAAGCATGAATGACAAATTTCTGAAGAGAAGATTTCACAATAACCCAGTACATAGCTAGTTACAAGTTAGAACTGTTGGGGAAGAGTGACCAGGCATTGTAAAATTTCTATATTAAAAAAGAAACACGAAAAAAAAAAAAACAAGTCTATTATGAAAGATATTCAGGCCTACAAGGACCTGAATGCTTCTGAATTTACAGGTGTAGATGCTTCAATTCTGCATTCCAATTTCCACAATCATCACTATCATTAGAATCTACCTGCAAATGACCTTCGTATAATTCCACATAATTGGGTCTTTTAAGTTGACACTTGCTCGTGTTCTCTCTTTCTCTTGTGAAATAATGGTGATATCCGGCCAACTTCCACATACCTCGACATTTATTCTAGGTCCCGCATCATATCAAGTAGTACAGGTCACGGGTGACTTTACCCACTAAAGTTACGGAGAAGGGAGAAAATCAATTATGTAGATTTTCTTGCCTCTACTTGAACCTGAATCTTAGTCTCCATGACTTCTAGTAAAACTTCATCAACCGCTACATCACTCTTGGGTGCAAAATTGTGTTTTTCTCTTAACTACCTCCAATAAAATCACCAAGTTCACAAAACATAACTAACCTACTCTTTCAAATGGATAAGGAAACAACCAGCTAAACACACTATCTCATATGATACCTTTGTTATTTCTCTTTTTACATTCTCCTGACAAGCAGAGTTCAGTTACATGTATACGTGCTTGTGTATTTCTTTAATTAAAAAGGAGTAACTGCGCATTATGTAGTTGATTGATTCCCTTAACTGCACATTTCTGCAGTCGCTCTTCCAAAGGAATAATAACGTAAGGGCTGTTGGTCGGGGTTTTAAGGAGATTTGATCTCCCATGAAATCCAACATTAGTTTATGAGCAAGACGCCGTCATAAAAAGAAAATCATCAAAAACAAAATATAGCATGCATAATCAGTGGATAATAAATGTCCCTAAGTTTTCTCACGGTCACTCTAATTGGAAAAGTATTCGGACATTCTGGGATGATTTTGTATGGTTGAAATTCTTCAAGTTGGGTGATGGAAGACGGTTCTCTTGGCATGATTTGCTATATTCTAGAAGATGGGTGCACTACTAAAGAAAGGAGAAAAAAATTCATCAAGTGGGAATTGATCCTTGTACCTCCACGTAAACAATTTAGCTTTCGATCAAGTGCACCACTAAACCTGTTTGTAGCACGAGTGCCGGAAGGTGATATAAGATCAATTCAAGAAAATCTATACATAAAATATCTAGTTTTGCGAAAAGACCCCGGGTCCATGTGCACCCTAAACTACCTACAACATTCGCCCCTGTCAATACCCCATCTCAAGTTGAATTTCCCAGTTCTCTTTACTCTTGCTGCCAACCAAAACTCAACTGTAGCATAAAACTTCTCAAAACGAGGGTAGAAGGAACAAATTAGATCGTATACATACTTTGGTTCAATTCAACAGCTTACGGCCAACTCCACAAGTTCAGACGACAAGGATAGATCTCTTGGAAGGGCAACAAAGATGGTTTTTTCCTCACAATTATACTTCTTATCTACCAAGGAATCAGTAAAAATTACGTATTAGCTACGATAAATCGGAAATGAAACTTCCTTATACAAACGGAGCTGTTATAAAATAGATTAAACAAAATATATAGAATCATGGAATTAGGGTTTAAGGTGCCGGTCAATCTCACCGGAGAATGAGGGAGGCTTACCAGTAAAGTTTACCGGAGAAAGAGACGGTGAGGAACTGGTCGGAGAAGCTGACGCCGGAAAAACTCGTCGGAGAAGCAGTGAGGGTTGCACTCGAGACCAAATTGAATTTTAGCGTTTTTGGGGAGGGAAAGTGGTGGGTTATTATTGGGCCGAAGATAGTCGAATTAGGATCCGAATTTGGAATCTAGCATACGATTTTATTTTTATTTATTTTTAATTTAACAATCTAATATACGATTGATTATAATTTTTAAGGAAGAAAAGAAAAAAAAGAAGTTTGACATTACGGAAAGTCTTTTAAGACTCAATCTCACTATTAAATGGTATGGAATTTTAGAGAAGATTGTGCTTAGTAATCTTTAACCAATTATGTCTTATTTATAATTATTTTTTTATTACGAACAATTATTATTAGTTAACAATAGTAATCACGGGTAGAAAATCATACGAGAGTTAAGATCAACAGGAGAAAAGAAGAATAAGTATATGAAGAAATGGTCCTGAACTTACTGACCATCCTCAGTAATTTTCAACATCTCCCACTTAATTTGTATATACTATTCTCATGAAGTACTAAAACGAATCATGACATATTTAAAAAAAAGCATGTAGTCCATGATCAAGTCAAAAATAATAATATGAATCTGCTAACTACAATCACAGGGGCATTTGGTCTAGTGGTATAATATAAAAGTTAGGCTTTTATTGATAATTCTGAAATTTGTTCGTATCATGAATTATACCTTATTGAACTCATAATACAAATATGGAAGTGATGATTGATACACAAGTCATTACCATGAGAGGATGTTTCAAGTATATTAGGTCAATAATTCAAGAAAATGAGGAGATTAAAATCATCATATTGGAGCAAGGTGGATTAGAGGCTCACATTCGGTGTATTGTGTGATAAAAATGTACCACTAATCTATCTACCTTTAGAAGGTAGGAATAAAGTTTATGTACACATCACTCTCCTTAGACCCTACTAATGAGATTACACTATATATTGTTGTTGTAGTAGTACTAACAACAACAATAATATTGACTCATTATTTAACATTACGGGTGTGTTTGGTATGAAGGAAAACATTTTCCGGAAAATGTTATTCAATTTTCTCATGTTTGATTGGGTTAAATGTTTTCCAAATCAACTCATTTTCCTCAAATTTAAGGAAAATGACTTCCCTTCAAAACTTAAGGAAAACATTTTTCAAACCTCTCTTCCAACTTCAAATTACAATTACTTTTTTGTTGAAAAAATCAATTTATTTTGTTCCTACCCTCAGACCAGCCCCCCAAAAATAATAATTTTAAATTCAATTTTTTTACCCCACCTTCACCCCTACCCCCACCCCCTCCCAAAAAAATATTAAAAATTGTTTTTAAAAGATATTTCTAGTTTCAATTTTTTATTTTTTTACCCTCACCCACTACCCTCGCCCCCTATCAGCCCACAACTCCCTTCAAAAAATAATAATTTAAGTTTGTTTTTAAAAAATATTTTCAACTTCAAATTTTTATTTTTTCATCCCGATCATCGATCACCTACTCCCCTCCCCGGCCAGACCCCCGCTCCCCCCCTCCCCCCCTCCCTCCCTCCCCACCCCAAAAAAAAAAATTGAGTTTGTTTTTAAAAATTATTTTCAACTTCAAAATTTTATTTTTTCACCCCTACCCTCGACCCCCCCCCCCCCCCA
>NC_064288.1:1909850-1945453 GCF_019186545.1 Solanum stenotomum | reverse complement strand
CCCCCTTTCAAAAAATATATATTTTAGGTAAAACTTTTTACTTTTTCCAAAATAATGTAAAGTTTCAGTTTTTTGATACATACAAGAAATATTAATATCAATTGGGATTATTTATTTAAGTTGAGTTCAATTCTCGGAATGCCCCCTTTCAAAAAATATATATTTTAGGTAAAACTTTTTACTTTTTCCAAAATAATGTAAAGTTTCAGTTTTTTGATACATACAAGAAATATTAATATCAATTGGGATTATTTATTTAAGTTGAGTTCAATTCTCGGAATGCCCCCTTTCAAAAAATATATATTTTAGGTAAAACTTTTTACTTTTTCCAAAATAATGTAAAGTTTCAGTTTTTTGATACATACAAGAAATATTAATATCAATTGGGATTATTTATTTAAGTTGGATATAAACTCTGAATAGTTGTTTGAACAACGAGTTACATTTACGTACTATTAGTGCCAATATTGACATTTATTTTAAGTTGGAAAAAAAAGAAGGAATTGGGGCGTTCCGAGAATCGAACTCGGGACCTCTCGCACCCAAAGCGAGAATCATACCACTAGACCAAACGCCCTCTTTATGTTGTAATCATTCATTCTATTATTTTTATTATATAGAGAAGAATGATACCTTTTTGTTTTTGATATTTAATCTTTGGAATATCTAATTTTATTCTTAAACATGACGTATAAATTATATGTGTTGTATATGTATATCTTTTTATATAGTATGCACTATTTACAAGTTTTGATCCCATCTCATTATGACATTATTGGGACCAACCGGATGGTCATTATTGAAAAATAAGACCGGAACTCATGATCTGAAATATAAAGAAAAATAAAATAATTTGATGTCCCAAAGATAGAATAGACAAATGAATAAATATATCCATATTAAATCCTATAAATTATAGAGGTCTATTAACTTAATAACAAACACAATTCCATATGATAGATAATTTTTCAATTTAATTAAAACTAAAACTTGTGTCTTCTTTTCCAATCACTAAATACCTATCATAGGTCTAGTCAAAAAAATTATTAGTATAACACCTTAAACCTCGTAATATTGTTATTCTATATTAGGATTGTAATTGATTTTAATGTTTTAAATGTTAAGACTTTTAATATCATTTAAATAAGGAAACGATTATGATATAAAACTTTGATAAATTTTAAAATACTAAATATTAAGAGTTGTTACCTCTTATAAATAAAAAAACAAAGAGATTTAATAGCTATAATTTATAATAATGAATTTCAAAAGTATTAGAACAATACTTATTTAAAAATAATAATAAATGACAATTTTATCTACGTGTATAACTAAAAGGGGAGAATATTTTGGTATAGTTATGAATTTGTATTGTAACAGAAAACAAATGCGTGGGTAAGTAGGAGACCTAAAGGTTAAATGCGTTTGGTTTGTTGACAAACATATTTTATATAAATAAATAGTCTTTTCTCTGTTCATAATTTTGCATCTAAAGCTTTATTTTAACCTAACAATGGAAGAAGAAGAGTAAGTATTCTGGTTTCTTAGTTTCTTGTTTTCATGTTCAATATTTAGTGTTAAAGAATGTTATTGAATTAGTTGATATTTCTGTTTTATTTTTAATGTAATTTTATCGTAATTCTAACATGTGTTAAGAATGTATAAGATCTAATTGAATGTCTATTTACTACTCTTAATTTAGTTTCTAATCTTGTTTGTTATG
Organism: Solanum stenotomum; assembly: GCF_019186545.1. Classification (NCBI taxonomy): domain Eukaryota; kingdom Viridiplantae; phylum Streptophyta; class Magnoliopsida; order Solanales; family Solanaceae; genus Solanum; species Solanum stenotomum. The sequence continues at coordinate 1,943,730 of NC_064288.1, read as the reverse complement.
ATTTAGTTTAAGTACACCAAAATATATGATTTTTGTTTGAATTCAATTCATCCAATTTAAGTTTGTTATCGTAAATACTTATTCCCACATTCATAATTATATATAAATTGCTAATAACTATTCGAAATTGTATTATCAAATATTTATTTTCTATACCATAATTTTATCAAACAAACCAGTCAAATATCTTTTATTTTATTTAATTGCTTCAATACATTTTCTTATATTAATACGCACCCATATATAAATTTGAAGCTATTTTACTTACCCATTTACTCTACCCAGTTCATATTTATTTCACATTCATTGTGTCTTCTTCATCTTCTAACACACCTCATCTTCACCATTACATTTTCTGATAAAAACTTTAGGTTCGTTAGTTTAGGTTTTTAGGTTCGTTAGTTTAGGTTTGTTATCACATTATTGAGAAAAATTATATTTTTAACTTTAATATGAATTTTTGAATTTATATAATAAAGTTTTTACATATATTTTTATTTGAATTTGCTTATAATTGTTGTATTGTAGCCATTTTGTACATATCTATGTCATTCATAAATGTTTGTGTAATGTTCATAAATGTTTGTGTAATGTTTTAGTATACATTCAAGATTAGCGCGTAATATTTATTCAAATTATGTGTGCTCCCATCTTCTCGTATCGCCTCACGCCAAAAAACTAAGTAAGAAACACACTTATATTTGTGTTAAACATTTTTCAAGAAAAATGTCAAAATAATTTCATACATTTTGAATAGTTCATATCTATAGTACATGTTCTAACTTTATACTTGCACTAATGGAACCTAACTTCTTCCAATTATATTTCCCTTGTATAAAGTTAAAAAAATTACTAAATTTTATTGTTGTGAAGGTACATTAGAACAAGGATTTCATCAAGAGCATGGTGTGATCTACATCCAGAGCTTTTAAGTGAAATAGCACAGAGTTTAGGAATAATTGATCTTCTAAGCTTTCGCGGAGTTTGCAAAGATTGGCGTTCTGCTTCCTTCACAGCTTCTGCCTCCATTGAATCAACGTCTCGTGACTCAAAGCTCTATTTCCTTCTTCATAATGATCGCGATGAGAATACTATCTTATTTAATCCAACCACCAACAAGAATTACACCATCAATATCCCCGAGTTGAAAGAAGCAACTTGCCTTGCATCAACTCAAGGTTGGTTACTCATATCACAAAGAGGTAACCTTTTCTTCTTCTGCCCTTTCTCTCGCGTGAAAATTGACCTCCCACCTATTCAAGGACTAGAAAACACTCCTGCGGCTGCTGCTGCATTTACCTCACCCCCTTCCTCAATTGATTGTGTTACGGCTATCATTTACAAGGAAAATGATGATATTGTGGAGGTAAACGTCCTAGAACGCGGAGCTAGCATGTGGATTAAGTATGAATATGATCTCAAACATAATCAAAAGAGTTTTGGTGATGCTAAATGTGCTACTTTTCAACAAGGATGTCTCTATTTGATGGATGGTTTTAAGAAGTTGTTGACATTCACATTGGAAGATAAAAGTTTTGAGATGTTCTTAGTAATTGAGCAATCTAAGGATCCAAATTTGGAAACATTGTCATTTAGGTACAAGGACAAACTTTTTAGTAGAAGTAATTTGAAAAAACAGATGAATCTTGGTGATGATGTTACTATTACTACTTGTGGTGCTACTTATTTTGGAAGTGATTTTGAAGTTTTGATCCACAATGAAAACATTGAGGCAATGGAAGGAACAAATGCTCAACATTTCAAAGGAATTTGGATTCAGCCTAGATTCTTTCAACTCCCTCCAAATTATAGTTGGTCACTTTGAGGTTTTGATCTAGTTAGTTATATCAAGTTTTGTTTCTTCTACTTTGTTTGAATGTAGTGGATTGATAGAAGTGGACAGTTATTTTTGATTATTCTACAAAAATTGATTAATTTCTTCCCTAGCTCCTTACCATTTTCTAGTAAGGGTATACTTGCAAAAACACCCAGAGGTCGTTCGATAGAGTGTATTGGAGAAAATAATGTAAAATAAGTAGAATTTTCTGTCAAACAAAACTAGATACAAGAAATGTAAAATAGCATTATCAGATACATGTCATTATATCGGATATAAAACAAGATTCAAAGTTTTTAAGACGGAGACACATAACACTAATTCTAGACACATATAGAAGAAATTATGTTTAATTCTTCTCCCCATTGTAGATGGCAACAAGTTAATAGATATACAACACACCACCGTGAATTTATCAAATATAAACTTGAAAAAATCCATAGAATTCATGGCATTGATGATAAAGAGGATGAATGTAATATGTTTGACTGGATCATCAATTAACTTGGAAAACTTTGTTTGTAACAATTACTTCGATTTGGTCTCATTAGAAAGGAACAATACACAAAAAAATTTGGGTTCAGGAGATTTTGTTGGTCATGGTGATGATATCTTGAGAAGAATAGAGTAGATTAGCCATTGCTGGAATGAAATTGTATGGTGAAATTCTTGAACCATAAATGAGAAGAGATAATTGAGTGATAAATATAGAGTGGAGAATTGAGAGAGAGGAAATGATTTGGAATGAAAGAATAAATTGAAGAGATAATTAATCAATCCTAATTTTAAGGGATGTTGGTATATATTTGTATCTTCAATAATATATGGTATAAAATATTAAAAGTGGTATGATATGTAATTGTTTGAAAGGAAAGATAATGTTAGTATATATGGTAGTAGTATTGTCACGCCCCGAGGCTACCCCCTAGACGCAACACGAAACCTAGGATTACAAGTGACCCCAAGCTAACCCTGAGTCTGGCATAGCACAAGCATACTGAAATACAACTAAGTAAGTGGAAGCATAACTGTAAAGTGAGTCAAAACTAAAAGAACTTCAAGTGAGAATATAAATATCAAAGGGGAAACAACCCAAAACAACTGAATACTGACTCTATGTCTGAAAGCCTCTAATACTGATGAGCTGCTAGGACAAGTCCCCAACTAACTGTAAAAATACTAAAAGATTGATAATAAACTAACTAAACCAAAAGCATAAAGAAACGTCCTCGAATTATGAGGAGTCACGATTGAAGTTGTTGAGTATGTGCTGGAAGTCGAACTAAGCGTGATTTGGATGCTAAGCGCCTAAACCAACATCATACAACGATGTAGCGCAAAAGTATGTGTCAGTACTTTGAATGTATTGAGCATGCATGATATAGATACTAAGTTGAACAATATAAACTGAACAATATAGATAGGTTGTACTAAAGTATAACTAAAAACTGAGCTAGATGCAATGACCAAGTACTAATCATGGAGATAACATGATGAACTGAATACTAAAGTAAATGTTAATAATATGGTCGATGCAATAAGAGTATGATTATGGGAGCTACTATTAACCGACATAAACCATGTGAGTTAAACGTGGAGTCCGATGTATACGCCCCATCGAGAGGATCCAATATACCTTTCCAAGGGTATAAAGGCATGACTATGGCGTGATCACTAAAAATTGATGCCCAACAGAGGGGACTTCTGAACCTATGTTAGCACGTAGTTCTGGGACTTTGAGGGTACACTGAACCCTAGTCCAACTCGGTACTAAGTCTACTCCCAACTGAATATATATAGCTAAAATGTACTAAAATACTGAGTAGCTTAAAATATTGATATGCTATCTGAGAATGCAACATAAATATATTGAAAGATATGACATTCAAATTCTAAAGCATGATTTTCTGACTGATCTACCTAACAAGTATAATTAATGAAATAGTGATAATTAATACAAGCTAGGGTTCTTGATTCTATACATGGAAGTATGAAACTTTTCCAAGAAACATGTTATTTAGATCGTGGAAATTATAGCAGCAAAAATTACAATGAATTCCCAAGGTTTTGGAAACCCTAGGTCTGAACAATTTATGAGAATTGAAGAACTGACTGAATTCTAGGGACCTAATGGGTGGAAGGAACCCACTAGTGAAATCTCACATACCTGACTTAAAAGCTGACGAAGTGACTTCAAGACAGGCTTCATGGGCCACCACGACCCGTCAAGTGGGTTGTGAAGATGCTCTGCCCGACAGGGCTTCACTATTTCAGGCATAACTTTTTACTCCGAGCTTGGAATTAGGCAAACTTAGTAGTGTTGGAAAGAGGATTCAGAGATCTTTAATTTGATAGGTCATGTGCCACCTAATTCATTTTGTGCTAAAAGATATGATCGTTTAAATTTGACCCTAAGTTCTAAATCTGATAAGTCCCCTTCACAGACGACTTTACGATCAGTGTGAAGCTTCACGGACCGTCTAGGCGTCTGTTGTCCTTCACAGTATCCTTGGGGGTGCAACCTCACTTAAAACTGACAAGGTGACCTTCAAGAGGGGCTTGACGGGTCGTCTAAGGCATGATGGCCCATCTAGTGGGTAGTTATGTTGCCCTGCCCGACAAGGCTTCACTAAAACGAGCATAACTTTTTATTCCGGGCTCAGAATTAGGCAAACTTGGTGCCATTGGAAAGAGTACTCAAAGACCTTTAATTTTATAGGTCAAGGGCCACCAAATTCATTTTTCGCTAAAAGATATGATTGGTTGAAGTTGCCCCAATACTCAAGACCTGACGTGAGTGCAACCTCCTTAATTGGGTGACTTGTACGGACCCCTAGGCGGGCCGTCCAAGTCACCACGGGCCTCCTAGGGTGCCGTCTAGGTGACCCCTCCTAGGGCAGTCCTGGATGGTCACTCACAACATCCTTAACAGACCGTGGTCCCCCTACACGGACCGTCTAAGATGTCGTGAAGGGTCCATGGTCCATTTTGAATTAGTGGACGTGCCCAAATTTCACGTTCTAGCCCTTTCTTGAAGTCCGAGGTGTTACAAATATTTAGTAATGTATTTCTAATAAGTAGTTTATCCTAATTAATACTAGCATTACTAATAAACTGTATTTCACATTATTTTTATACACTCTACCAATCGATTCTTAAGATGTCACTCTAAAAAATAATGTTAAAAACCTATAAGAAAAGTAGGCAAATAGATTCAACTATTATAAAAAGGTGAGGTACAAGATAAAATAAATTATTAAATGACAAGCAAACACAAACGAGACCTTCAATATTTTAGCAATAAGGTCTATAGCCAGCCTTAATTCTCAAATATATTGATAAGTTAATTATAGTACTATATATAGTTTTATGTACCGTGAAACATCAGAGATAATATTGGAACTCCATTGAGTTTATGAACAAATTGGAAGCATAGAGGAAAATGATGACAACTCACTAAACAATACTTCCTCTGTCCATTTTTACTTGTCAAATTTTGATTTAGCATACCTATTTAAAAAATATTGATTATTATAGCGAGTTTAGGTCATGTTTTATTCTATTGAGTAAATCTTTTTTCAACTAAATGGTTGAAAATAAAAATTATGACATGTTTGTATTGCTACTGGGCTTATTCAATCGACACAATATGTATGAAGAACAGTTATTTTGAATAGTCTATCACAAGGCAACCACCAAAATGTGTTTTTTCACATTATAAACCTCACTATGGTGACAACAGGCCGAATCACACAAAGAGAAACCATCAATAACCAAATTCGAGCAAGATTCAACATCAAACAGACGAAGAGAACTCAAATCAAAGCACGAAAGATCAATCGAGGACAAAGCTTGATCAAGTTTTAAAAGCCTCACAGAAAGATAGACAATCTAGCTGAGCAAACCTTAAATATGCCCATTTTATTTCTTTAATCAATCAAGCACAAGCTTGCTCAGCACTTCCATCAAACACTTCATCTGCAACCTGAAACCTTCATATAATTAAATCTGACCAAAAGACAAGATAAAACACAGTAAAAGAACAACGAATCAAAGAGGAAAGGACTTCCATTTCATTGCCAAACTATCGGTCTAAAAAAACCTAGAGATGAAGAATCTGGAGCCAGAAATGGTCATCTACTAACAAGCAGTTTAAAAGCTTGAATTGATATCTCAAAATAGCTGCAAGAACCAAACTGTTGGAGAAATTAATTATATAGGCAATTAAGTTATTGGATAAAAAGATGGAAGGGTTCCACACACAGTAAAGCCCAAAGCTAACACTTTGTTCCACATACAGTTCTAAACCCTAAAGCTAACATTTTCTGGAAGACTTCATAAAGGCTCGAAATGATTGTAAATTATATTTTCTACATCGGAAAATGATGTGCATTGCTTTCTAATATCCTCTGTGGAGCTATGTTTACAGTAGCTTCTGTCCAGAGAGACGAACCAACTCCCATATCTTCACAGTCCCATCATCACTGGCCGAAGCAAGAAGCCTCCTATCCTGCATGATTGACAGAAGAACGTAAAATGTACTGCAGAGCATTTATTTAACCAAAGAGAATCTTGTTTTCATACTGTAGGGACATAGAAATGAAACTCAAATATGCAATAAATTCACCCTTCTACCCTCTACATAAAACAGTCAAGACTGAATATTTGAGAACACAACTGAAGACAAACATTTCATCTCCTTGAAAAACCTTACAACAATCATTGCAGTGCCTAATATATTTGACGTACCCAACACAAATTGTCAGCTCTGACACATTATGTGACACATTGGTCAACGGAAAGTAAAGAAAAACTGAGGTTAACAAATATTTATCAGGTTCAAAGTTAAATGCTTTTATGTGTTCTCAGTATGCCAACATTTATAGTGTGTAATACCATCTCACCGCACAATAACCCAAGGCTCCATTTAGAATTGTGGATTTGAAAGTCGAGAGTCAAACGGAATATTGGTCAGACATCAAATTCATATATATCACAAATGAAACATGATCTTAATAAGCTTTTCTCAATCTAACATGTCCGAATTTAGGTGCCACTTGTCTTATCCACATTACTGCATCATCAAGCGCCAACACAAGATACATTGGAAAGGTCAGACAATAGTTACACTTCAACGTGGCAATTAAACACGGGATTGAATGGGTAACAGATTATCATTCCTAGCACGCTGAAGAAATTTTCAGGTGATCTTGGCTTCTACTAAAAAATAAATCATCTTGCAGCAGAGACTAATACAGAGTCAAAGCAACAACAGATGATCAAGCAAATGTCAAAAATCTGATCATTCTGGTATCCCATTGACTTACCCCAGAGTTCCATTGCACAGAATTTACATCCATTTCATGAGCCTTCTCTTTCTTCAGAAGTAGTTTAAATGTAGTTCCCTCAACCTGCCATCAGACAGTAAATTTTTTATTGTTATTTGGATAAGGCAGACACAGTATAATTGTTATGCCAAAGAAGAGTTGGAAGAGGTGATAATAGAATACTTGCAGTAGTTGTATATCGACAACATTCATATGACTTTTTAGAATTATTATACAGTTAATGGAGGTAAGTTTTTCTAATTTTTTCAGCTGTCTCTAATGGATTTTCTACTCAACCTGATTAAACATATTTTGCTTTCCTCACAAGGTATCAAAATTTAACAAAGATATTCAAGTGGATAGATGATTGGGCCAGAAGAACTAAGTCAGGATCCAAGTACTATCCTAAGCAGTTATCAGGATCCTTTACTGTAATCTTCTCTTTTCTCCCCATTTATATTTATATATATGGCTGGAGTTTGTGGAAGCTTGCTGGCACCTCGACTACTATCAGGCAGCCTGTTCAGCATGCAAGCAAATGCTGCCAAGGTAATCCAGCCCAGCAAGGCTGGAGTCAATGGGAACACTCCTAGTGTTCTAGATGGGATCCAAACCTGAAATCTCCAGGTTGTTATTCCAATTTCCCATGAAACCAGGACACTGTCATCTGCTCATTAGCCTGAAAAACTTGAAAATTGTAGGAAAAAAAAGCGGTCTATTTAGTTTCTTTTATGACAGAATACAGATCCACCTGAATTGTATTTACTAACTTAATGGTATTTAAACAGGGAGCCTGAGGTAACCAAACGAAAACTCACCTCTGTCGGTCTTTTCACAGAGACCCAACAGCTAGAAAAAGAATAAAAAGGAAGTCACTGTAGTTACTTCCTTCACAAGAAATAAAGAACCCACAAAAACTCAAGAAGTCAATATTTTTAGCAAGGAACCACATAGCAGAGGGTGAACCAATGACTTCCCTGAAGAACACCCCACCATTTAGCTCCCCCAAGAAATGGAGTGAATAGGAGAAGGGTTGGGGGAAGTGAGAACAGAGCAGGACAAAATTCACCACTGTGCTAGATATCAGTGTAGGAGCCACATGTATTCAAGGGGTGTCAATTGACACCCCTTAGAGAAAATTACACTGAGTAGCTAGGTAAAAAAATATTTTTTATGTGTATATACTATATATTGACTCCTCTTGGCTTCTTTCGTGGGTTTACTACTTCAAATTTTGACATCCCTTAGTGAATTCTTGGATCCGCCACTAGTAGATATCATATCTGGAATACATGATTATTAAAAGAAAAAGGGACAATAAAGGTTTTTCAATACCTCATTGTCGTTATTCTCAACAAATAAACATATAGCGTCATCAGCTGCTCCACTGGCAATTATTCCTTCCCTGACATTTTAGCATGTGAAGTATGTTAGCCTGTAGGACGGCAGGGCAAATTATCACAACTACAAGCCCTCATTACTGAAAAATTCATATAATGTTTACAAATGCCCAAGAGGCAACTAAGGTAACATGCATACAAGTCCTGAAAAAAGTGATCAACCATAAAATCTAGATAGCACCACACAAGGTATAAAACTCTTGATTATAGAAAAAAGATGCAATAGATTTTATTGATACCCACCCCATCCCCCAAAAAAAAAAAAAAAAACCTAACAACACACTTTAAGAAAAAGGACAAAAGGAAAACCTTATCAGAGAAAGGTAATATTAGGGGTTTCAAAAAGGGAAAGCATACATTAGCATGAGTATGATAAGAAAATAGATATAGAACCTGTTTTGATTGGCTGAATATAAGTAGCTTTTAAGCTTCAAGTCCTGGAGTTAATTTATATTGGATAAAAATAATTATTTATGATAAAAAAGTTTAACAGATTAATCAAAGCAAAAAAGTTGTTAAGCTGAAGTAACACAATTGCCAACTTATTGCTTTTGGCTTAAAAGCACTTAACTTAAAAGTTACTCTGAATTTTGCTTAACACTCCAAAAAGCTGAAAAGAACTTAAAAGAAGCTTTATGCCCATCCAAACAGGGTCATAGAGAAGCTACCTTGACCAATGAACTGAGAAAATTGTCCTATCATGATATCCAGATAGGGTGCAGACATGTTTCCTGACAAGCACAAAAAGGAGATGGTTGCTAATCAGGAGTTGGCAAACATAGTAACTACCGAGAACTGTTGAAATAATAATTAAGTGAATAAAAGTATCCTCTCTATAAAAGTTTAAGCTTTTAAACAAGATGGCCATACACTTTAAGATGGTGTTCAAGTCGCCGACCATTATTTTTTTTAAAAAAGAGAGAATTTCCACACGCTTGACCATGAAAAAGAATCAGGCCCGTGTATTAAGGACATAAGTAAGTAAATAAAAGCATGCTCTATCTAACAGCTTAAAAATTTAGATGAGATGATCACACACTTCAACAAGAACAACTACATCGAACATAGTTCACCAATCAAATGAGGACCATTCTTGGCATGACCACATGAGGAAAAATTTGAACAAACCAATAAATGTTGTCTTAGCTGAACAAAAATCATTGTCCACCTAATGCATTAACTGATATTCAAATTATACAAAGCTTTTCTTTTGGAAACAAATTGTCATTATAATATTTATACAAAAGGAATTTACTGGAATCTACATGTCTAAGTGGCGGCTGAATCGTGTAAAACTGAGCATGTTGTTGCTTAATTACATTGCCCAGGGACAAATAAGGATTGCTCATTAAGGCACCCTGCTACAGTACCTTATACGAAAAAATATCTTTTAACATTTTGGTTTAGGATATAAAAGTAAATACTTCTTAACTACAAATGGGCACCCTGCTACAGTACCTTATACGAAAAAATATCTTTTAATGTTTTGGTTTACTCTCTCTCTCTCTCCAACGGCTTTCTCTCCCCCCAAACGGCTTTCTCTCCGGCGACGCCGGCGAAACCGACAGACACCAGCGCTGCTCCGACCAGGTGGCAGCTCCGACGGGATCCTCTTTCTCTTTCCCTCTTTTTCGTTCTTCTTCTTCTTCTTCTCCGTCTCCAGCAGCCGACGAGGACCACCAGCAATCACCGGACAGCAGCAGCAGCAGCCGGCGACAACCCACGACAGCAACAGATCCGGTCGACAGCAACCAGCGAGAGCCAGCTCTGACTCCGGTGAGCTACCGGCCAAACAACAGTGCACCAGCAGTGCTACTGTTTGTCGCCGGAGACCAACCAGATCTGGCCGGAAAACTCACCGACCAGGTTCTATCTATCCTGTCTCTCTTCCTTTCTTGATCTGAATATATTTTTCTGAGCCCTCGCTTGCAGATTTTGTGTACTGTCTTCTGTTTTTGAAACCTTCTGATTATCTATCTTTATTTCTGATTGGCTTTGTAGTTCAGATTAGGGCTACATGTTATATAGTTCGGATCAGTGCTTTCTTGTTCTCTATTATAGGCTGGATCAGTGCTTCAACCGGTAGTCTAGTTGTTGCTATCTTGTCTTTTAGATTATACACTTGTTGCAGTATTTTTAAGTATTTTCCGGTGTAGATTTTACATTAGTTTCAGTTTCTTTCTAGTGGATTTGGTAACTGATGGTGGTAGTGAGTCATGTCTTCGGTTGAGGCCGAGGACGAGGGGTAATAGTGGTAAGAGGGCTACGGGTTCCCATAATTTGAGGGTAGGATCATGGAACATAGGTTCGTTGACGGGGAAGTCTATAGAGCTAGTGAAAATTCTCAAGAAGAGAAAGATAAATATAGCTTGTGTCCAAGAGACTAGATGGGTAGGGTCTAAGGCTCGGGTTGTCGACGGGTTTAAGTTGTGGTACTCAGGAGGATCAAGGGATAGAAATGGAGTGGGTATTTTAGTAGACGGGGATTTGAGGGAGCAAGTGGTGGAGGTTAGGAGGATCAATGATAGGTTGATGATGATTAAACTAGTCATTGGAGGATGTACTTTGAGTGTTATTAGTGCTTATGCACCTCAAGTGGGCTTGGACGAGGAGGCCAAAAAGCTCTTTTATGAGGATTTGGATGAGGTAGTTAGAGGTATACCAAACTCCGAGAGAATGGTAATTGGTGGAGATTTTAATGGCCATATCGGGGCAACTTCTAGTGGCTTTGATGATGTGCATGGAGGCTTTGGTTTTGGGGAGAGAAATGGAGGTGGAACTTCGCTTCTGGATTTCGCTAAAGCCTTTGAGTTGGTGATTGTTAACTCATGCTTCCCGAAAAAGGAGAACCACTTGGTTACCTTTCGTAGCTCGATAGCTAAGACTCAGATAGATTACTTACTCCTTAGGAAGGGTGATAGAGGTCGTTGTAAGGATTGCAAGGTTATCCCAAGTGAAAATCTTACTACCCAACACAAGCTTTTGGTGATGGACCTGGAAATTAAGAGGGATAGGAGGAAGAAGAGGGTTTTCGATCGACCGAGGATTAAATGGGGTGGCTTGACCCCTGCCCTTTCTCGGGAGATGGGCGAGAAGTTGACTGGGATGGGGGCTTGGAGTGGTAGTGAGGATGCGGACACCATGTGGAATAAAGCAGCTAGTTGCATTAGGGAAGTTGCTTCTGAGGTGTTGGGGGTTTCAAGGGGTAATTTTGGAGGCCATAAAGGAGATTGGTGGTGGAATGGGGAAGTCCAAGGCAAAGTGGAAGCAAAGAAGGCGGCTTACACAAAGTTGGTGGAGTGCGTAGACGAGGAAGAGAAACGGACGCTTAAGAAGGTTTATAAGACGACAAAGACAGAAGCTAAGTTAGCAGTTACGAAGGCTAAGACGGCAGCTTTCGAACGCTTGTATGTCGAGCTGGGGGACAAAGGTGGGGATAAGAAATTGTATAGGCTTGCAAAAGCAAGAGAGAGGAAGGCTCGTGACTTGGACCAAGTGAAGTGTATCAAGGATGAGGAAGGCAAAGTATTGGTGGAAGAGACCTCCATCAAGCAAAGATGGCAAAGATACTTTCATAAACTTTTAAATGAAGAAGGGGACAGGGACATTGTGTTAGGTGAGTTGGCGCACTCTGAGAGACTTCGGAACTTTGGGTACTGTAGGTGTTTTAGGATCGAGGAGGTTATGAGTGCAATTAGTAGGATGAGCAGGGGTAGAGCGACCGGACCCGATGAGATTCCGGTGGAATTTTGGAAGAGCACGGACAAGGCAGGTATAGAGTGGTTAACTAGGCTGTTTAATGTTATTTTTAAGACAGCAAAGATGCCTGATGAATGGAGGTGGAGTACAATGGTTCCGTTGTATAAAAACAAGGGTGATATCCAAAACTGTAACAACTACAGGGGTATCAAACTGCTAAGCCATTCTATGAAGATTTGGGAAAGAGTGGTGGAGATGAGGGTGAGAAGAGGGGTGTCCATCTCTGAAAATCAGTTTGGATTCATGCCGGGACGATCGACTACCGAAGCCATTCATCTTATGCGAAGACTGGTAGAAAAATATAGAGAAAGGAAGAGAGACCTACACATGGTATTCATTGACCTCGAAAAGGCCTATGACAAAGTACCGAGGAAGGTCCTCTGGAGGTGCTTGGAGGCTAAAGGTGTCCCGATGATTTATATTAGGGCGATAAAGGACATGTATGGTGGAGCCAAGACTCGGGTTAGGACGGTTGGAGGAGACTCGGAACACTTTCCAGTTGAGATGGGGTTGCATCAGGGATCAGTCCTTAGCCCTTTTCTATTTGCTGTGGTGATGGATGAGTTGACGCGGTCTATTCAGGAGAAGGTACCATGGTGTATGTTATTTGCGGATGACATAGTACTGATTGATGAGACGCGGGACAGAGTTAATGCGAGGCTGGAGGTGTGGAGACAAACGCTGGAGTCCAAAGGGTTCAGGTTGAGTAGGACCAAAACTGAATATTTGGGATGCAAATTCAGTGATGCGGTGGATGAGGCAGATGGGGAAGTGAGACTGGACACACAGATTATTCCCAAGAAAGAAAGTTTTAAGTATCTTGGGGCTGTAATCCAAAGAAGTGGTGACATAGACGGTGATGTCACACATCGCATTGGGGCGGCTTGGTTGAAATGGAGGCTTGCCTCTGGAGTCTTGTGTGATAAGAAAGTTCCACCGAAACTTAAAGGTAAGTTCTACAGAGTGGTAGTTAGACCGGCCTTGTTGTATGGAGCGGAGTGTTGGCCAGTCAGGAACTCACATGTTCAAAAACTGCATGTTGCGGAGATGAGGATGTTGAGATGGATGTGTGGGCACACTAGGAGCGATAAGATTAGGAATGAGGTTATCCGAGAGAAGGTGGGAGTGGCCTCTGTGGTGGACAAGCTGAGGGAAGTGAGACTGAGATGGTTTGGGCATGTGAAGAGACGGTGCACAGACGCCCCAGTGAGGAGGTGCGAGGGGCTGGTTGTAGAGGGTACGCGGAGGGGTAGAGGTAGGCCTAAGAAGTATTGGGGAGAGGTGATTAGACAGGACTTAGCTCAGCTTCGCATTACCGAGGACATGACTCTAGATAGGAAGGAGTGGAGGTCGCGTATTAAGGTTGAAGGTTAGTAGGGCTAGCGTGTTGTCTTCCCGTGCGAGGGTTTTGGTGGGTAGCGTTTGTAGTAGTCCTAGCCTTGATCTTGTAGTTCTTGTCTGTGATCATATAGTCTTGTGTCGTTTACTGAGTTTCACCTCTCACTTTATTTTCTTGATGTTATTGTCTCCGTTGTTGACTATGCACTTTTCTCTTATTGGATACTATGTCATATATAATGTTTCCTCTTATTTTTCTTGGGTTGTTGTACTTGAGCTGAGGGTCCTCCGGAAACAGCCTCTCTACCTCCACGAGGTAGTGGTAAGGTCTGCGTACACTCTACCCTCCCTAGACCCCACTTAGTGGGATTTCACTGGGTATGTTGTTGTTGTTGTTGTTGTTAATGTTTTGGTTTAGGATATAAAAGTAAATACTTCTTAACTACAAACACTAACAAACTAGAGGAAGGTAAAAGTCATGAAACAGAAGAGATCACACACCAGTTGTCAAACAAAAGCCAGAAGGCTTTAACATCTTGCACACTTGATTACTAGTAGGCGTTCGGCCATGCAATTTGGAGCTCAAATTCGAAATTTTGATTTGTTATTAGCGTTTGTTATGACATTTAAACAAACTTAAACTTCAAATCATGATTTCAAATCTCAAATTCTCCTAAGAGTATGATTTCAATTCTAAGTTTGTCATCTCAATTTTAAAAAAATTTAAAACTAGATCCATAAGTTTATATTTTGCAAAAAAATAAGCATAATTTTAAATTAATAAGACTCATGCTCGATGTGAAGAGATTGTCGATACCATACATGAGGGGAGGACTATATTAAAGAATAGCTAGTTATTACTTTTGTCGATTTATTGGGCCAATGGATCTTTGTAAAACTATGTGTATATTAACATTTGTAATTGCAAGCATTTATCTTATTTATAAAAGGAACACAAAGATATACGATCTATTAATGCGGTGCTTCCAATACTTTGTTTACTAATTATGGTTTGCTCATTTTGGGAAGATTGTATAAGCGTTGGGAAAGTTTTGATAATTTTCACAAATTGTGGGGTTATCATGTTTACGAGAAAAAGTACCAACTTTTGAGATTCAAATTGCATGTCCAAGCAAAATTTGAACTTCAAATTAACCTGATTTCCAAACAAATCAAGGACAAACGGCCCTTAGTTCACAAGGTGCAGTTTGATACCAATCCTGCATTATGTCGTGCCACTCCTTATCTTATGGATGAATCAACTATATAGGATAACATTATGCTTAGAAAAGGGAGGATAATATCACACTTACCAAGGTGCATTTTGATCCCGTTCCTGCATTTTGCTAGTCCATACCTTAATGGTAAGGTCATCACTGCAATTCACAGAATTCAATGTAAACTCTATTTAAGTAGTGACTGTAACAACTATCCAATTCAAGATACACCAGAGACTTCAGAGCATATATTTTAAAATGAATTCAGCAGAAAGAAAAACATACCTGCAAGAAACCATTTTGTCTCCACTAGCATTGAAAGAGAGAGACCAGACAGTAGATGTATGTCCACTGAAAGTTCAACCATGTAGTGACATAAGCTCCCAAAACATCTTAAAGCAGAGTTATCAATACCCTAAAACACTCATACTGCTTGTTATAGGCCACATACTGACATTTTAGGCCAATGAGGAAATATGATAAACCAGTAAAAGAGCAGTCAAGACGGCACAAATTTGAGAGCAGAACTTTTAAATGCCTGAATCATTCCATTGATATGGGTATATATGGACCCCTTTTCACTGTCAGTAGGATGAGTGCAAGAGCTTACACAAAAGGTTTTACAAGTGAATTCAGACACTCTAAAACAGCAATCTAATATATGACTATTTAATGAAGTTTCCAAATAATTGCATAATGAAAGGTTTGTCGGGAGAAAAGATATATTTACACACTATATAGACACAAATATACCACCAAAAGGGAAAATAACTGAGGGATCACCAACATTTTTTATCCAATCAACTGGTGGTGGCCAGAATTACTGAAAATACTTCATCCATTTATCATACAACATTATCCTGTCATTTCCGAGCAAACTCGTAAGAGCAGCTCGAAAGAAGATATTTCAGCTTTTCAGTACCCATATAGTCTCCTCACCCATAAATAAATAAATTTCATGAGTTCAAGAATAATTTAGTAAATGAATGTCACAGCTATCTCTTCCCGTGTTTCTTTACATCAAGAAAGGATTCGGCTTGTTGACACAGTTTTCTTTAAATCTCATACATGCAAACTTCTTTAGGACAAAACAAGGATAAAACTTCACTCTAAGAAACTCAAAAAAATCGTAAACTTGGGCCTAAATAAGTCCACTTGCTCTAATGCATGCAAGTATTCATCCATGTTAAGACACCTATCCAACTACTTCTCTGTCTCTTTCCCCCAAAAAATTAACTTCATGTTGACTCTTAATAATGAGATCTTCCTGAATGATGATAAACTTATTTGTAAATTACCAAGCAAGATTTCCATCTGATTATACCTAAAAACATTTAAAACCTATGATCCCACATATTCTGTAAATGATCACTAGGAAGTTCTCATTCTCAAAACTTGTCAATTTCGGACAGAGGTGTTAATAACCTACATTAAATTAGCTACATGTTACACACTAAGAAAGTCACCTCATTTCAATAAAATATGGCTAATCTACATAAAAGAGGGCTTACAACACTAAGAATATAATCACCACCTTGATGACATAGTTTAAGTGGTCAATTTTTTCTCTACTAGCAAATACAATAAATTCAAGATTCAACATTTTTTTATAACAGTGGTCTGAACCGACTTGTGCACACCTCGAATAATCATCCGGCCCTTACCACCTCCCGCCAATACAGGTGCTAGGGAACTCTACTTACTAAGACTTCGGCCGCTGGAGAAAATCTCTAGTGTTTTTTGAATGGGATTTGAATCAATATTTTTTTTTTTTTTTTTTTTTTTGATAAAAGGGATTTGAATCAATATTGGGGTACAATAAATTTAAGATTCTGTTTTGCCCAATAACGACTCTTACCTATTAGATTCACCCAAAGTTTGAATACAATGCCAATCATCACTATCGCCATTCTCTACCCAAACCTGCAGTTTCAAGCACCACTAGAGATTAGATATTATAACTTACATATGAAAGAAAAACAAGTTGACTACCAATTCTATACCTGTAATAGGGGTATGAAAAGCAAGCAAGAATCTCTCTAAACAAAAACAGAGAGAGATGGGGGGCGGGATGAAAAGTTAAACCTTATACCTTAATGGTGTTATCATAACTACATGAGAACAAAGTATCCATAGATGGATTCCACTGAACCATCTTAACATCTTGTGTGTGTCCTTGTAACACTGAAACACAGTCAAACTCATTTCCAGGCAACACTTCCCATATCCAAACCGACTTATCTCGTCCACATGTCGCAAGCAGTGAGCCTGAATTATTCCAAGAAACGCTTTTCACTTCATTGTCATGACCCTGAACATTATCCGTAAGAAAAATAAGAAGGCAGACAAGAGTTAAGTACATTTGTTGCCCATTCAAGAAAATGAAAAAGGTCAAATATAAAAGTAAATGTAAATTAGGATCACAAAGCAATATCAGCCAAATTAAAGGATTAAGCACAATTCCACAGGTAACAAATTCTCTTCTGAAGTTTATGTTGTGATATGCATAAGATATTAACGGACAGAAGATATTAGATTTGCCTACTTTGTGGAGGTTATTGTTAGAGCCGAGGTAATAAAAATGAAAGAGAGACGGAAGCCAAAAGGTAACTGTACCTCCAAAGTGGAGACACACTCAAAGTCAACCCCAACATTTTCCCAAATAGCAGTGGTGGCATCAAAGCTGGCTGTTGCCAAAAATTTGCCTGACGGTGACCATGCACATGATCTAACAGTCCGCGTATGTGTTTCCTCCAAAACAGCCTGCAAAATTTCCTTCAAATAGTCACTACAGCTTGGTTTTTATTCTTATAGGCTGAAAAGTTACTATAGCTAGAGGATGAAGGCCATTTTATCTCTTGAGCATGGAAAGACTACTAGAGGAAGAAGAAAAAAGGAAGACGGAAAAAATGTACACCTTGCTTTGTGGCTGCACAACCACATGTGTGCTTTCCAATAAATTTAATCAACTATCATAAGTAAATAATAATTCATAAAAGGAGAAACTTACCAAATCTCAGAATAAAGATCAAAGAACTAAAGCAGAATCTAACACAACAGATTTGAAGCTGATACTCTCATAAGTAACTCCTTTGTCGATATAGTTCCACTGCATAAACTTCTTCCATGTGAAGAACTAATTTCTACTACTTCATATTTTTTTATTTTTCTTGGACTAAACTGATACTTCATAGTAAACAAGTTATTAACAAATTTTAGATTACTAATTACTAGGGAAAAAAATGGATTTTTATTGCAGCTCTTTACTTAGTATCCACTGATCGTAGAGCAAATTCAAGATTGTCAAACACTACTGTTAATTTTCACTTTGATCAAGTATTAGTTTTCCGTGGTATATCAACCAGAAAGTGATATTTTCATGCCAATAAATGTTTTGTCTATTCCAACATATAATTTCTTTACTACCTACTCCAAGTATCCAAAATTCAAATTTAGCAAAAGCTTTGATTTTGCTTATGACTAGACAAAAACCAAACCTGACACTGGAAAGAGCCTGTGGAGTTCTCTTCCCAGATTCGTACGGTTTTATCGCCGCTGCAGGAAGCGAATACAGCTGGAATACCATTGATTCCGGTAGCCGGTTTCCAAGCGACGCTCCAAACCTTATCGGTGTGGCCTTCAAGCCTCTGAATCTCTCTCAGTTCAAAGTCTTCATCCTCAAAATTCATAGTAAAAACGGTGGAGCTGTGGTTGCAAACCTCTGTGTTTCCCAATTAAGTGGCGGAGTAGATAGGTCGATATTTCAGGATAGTACACGCGCCGCCGTGATTGGTGGAGGGTTTAGATGACTGCAGTCACCAGGGGCGGATGTATTATTTTCGGCTTCCTCTTTTGGTTGACGCGAGGAAGAGCTTCAGCTCATTTTTTTTTTTTAATTTTTCATTAATTCTTCTTATACTTCTATTATTTATTAAATAATAAATTCACAAATGTTTTTCTTTTAATTAATGAATTCTTGATCTTTTTTGTTTTCACTTTATTAATATTAGAAGAAAATAAATTTTATGTTTTAAAAGGCAAGGTTGGAACTCGCCCCAAGCTTGCTCCGGGGCGGGGCTCTTGCAAAACGTTCTGAGACTTATGTGTGGAACTTAGTTTTGTGAGATTTACATCATAAACATGCAACGTCAAACTATTAAGGCTCGCCTAACAAATCTTACACAAATTAGATATTAAGGGATCTCCAACCTTATACTCTATTTTATAGAGCTCTTTATTTTTTTTCGGACAATAAACTTCAACTCAATTCTCTATTTTACTCTCTAAAAAGAATCTTATTCTCTCTCCTCAATATTATATTATTATTTTTATTTCATTTTTATTTTCTTATTTCATATATATCATTTCTTCTTCTTTTCAAATAATCATTTTATATAATTTTCATGTGATATTATATTTTTATTTTTCAAATTCTTTATTTAATAAAAATTATATTTTATTCTAAATTTTCAAATAACATAAATTGCAAACAACTTTATATGATATACAAATTAATGGGGACAATTCAAATTAAAGTGAAACCATTAATGAAATACAATTACATAAATATTACATAAATACTCAATTTTCAAGATTATTACGATGCTCCCTTAAATGCTCTATTAATGCATTATGGAGTTAAAAATGAGAATTTTTGTCCTTAATTTTTTTTATGTCTAGCTACAAAATTGTTCAAATCGGAGATTTTTAAATTATATTAGTGACGAAAATTTAAAAAATAAAATATGATTAATTTGGGATGAAAATAATATTTATTAAATAATATATATTTTTAAATATTGTATTACATTTAAAAAGAATTACGAATATTAGATATTTAATTAATGGCATTACATGTAAAATAATATGTTCATTACAAAATAATAGAAACAATAATATAAATAATAATAAAATAATGAAAAAGTAAAATAGAGATGTGAATAGTAGTTCTCCAAATTTGGAGAACTATTATTCACTTATCTAAAAATGAAGAATAGGGACTAAAATAAAGAGGGGATGGAGTGCCCATTGTTGACCCTTATATATATATATATATATATATATATATATATATAGAAGATTGAGAGTAACTCAAATAGCAAGTCGTAGTATCGCATATTTACTATTTGGTAACATTGTGAGAGTGATTATTACTTAATAATTCTTCTAAAATTATATAGCTAAATTTTACATCTTTACTTACATTGGGCTTCACGTTTTTGTCTCAAAATTATCATATTTTATTATTTCGCTATTTAAAAGTAATTTTATTTTATTCATGATTGAGTGATGTTAATATTAATGATTTTATTTATTTTTTTTCTTTTAGGGTAAATTTTTGATAGTATGATAGTAATATATTTTATTATTATTTGAAAGTTAATATATTAGAGTTGATTTGCGACTCATAATAATTTTTATATCATTTTATTATTTATACTTGTAAAATCATGTTAGAAGCTTTATTTTCTATTAGTTTTCTTAATCATATTTTTAATTAATTTAAACTATTGATGTATTTTTTTAATTTTGTGTTATTATATTAGTTTTACTATATCATGAAATACATATTTAATGATCCATAGGGATTACTTCTCACCTCAATATACTAAGTAAAATGTCTAGTCTCACGTCCCCACCCTTTAAAGCAGGATATAATGCATGCATTAGCTTATGCATTAGTAGAACCTAATTTGGTACAACGTGCATTAGTCATGCACTCTATTGTGTATAACTACTACATGGAAATCTTAATATGAGTTATACACTATATATGTCTAATGCATGCATTAGCATGGTTAAAGACTCAATTGCCACTCAATCTTTTTTACATTTTTTTCATCATATTTGTGGATGTTATTTTTGTAAATAAATGTTTTTTAAAAAAATTGTGCAATGAATGTCATTTTTAATACACCAAATCAAATAATGCATAAAAAATAATTAATGAAAGCATAACTAATACAAACGTTTGCTAATCCACTCTATTTAGTATCATTCTTATATACCCTACAAAATGACTAGAAATCATTAGATAGAGTGTAGTATATAAAAATAATGGTAAATAAAGCGGATATGCCAACATTTGCATTAATTTATCGCTCTTTTTCAACATCAAACTCGGTCCGGGCCAATGAAATAAAATTTCAATAGGTTCTACTATATTAACACACTTAATAATTTATAATCTCGTCTGATTTTATACTTGTTTTTATTTTTTGGTTGAAAAGAGAAATATTATATATATTAGTTATGTATCCATACAAGCCAGGTGGCCAAAAGTAGTACTGCAACCTACAACTATATCTATATTAGTAGTACATTTATCCGACATAGAACTTGTTAGTTTATTTACAACAAAAGAAATCCCCTTCTTATCTTCTTCTATCTTCTTCAAAACGAAATCCGGGGGATTAGTTCATTCCACAAAAGTTTGCTCCTTGTTACGTTGTGCCAACATTGTCCAAAGAAAATATTTTTAATATTTCAATAATAAGACAACTTTATAAAATTAGTTGTTTAAAGCTAAACTTTTATATCAATTTATACAATAAAGTTTTTACATATTTTTTTATTTGAATTTGTTTATAATAGTATTATTGTAGCCATTTGGTACATATCTATGCCATTCACAAATACGTATGTAATGTTTTAGTAAACATTCAAAATATTAGGGGTATTGTATTTTTTGAATATCTTAGATTTATGATATTGGAGAAGTTGGGACTTAACCCTAGACTTCAAATTTGGAAAAAATTGAAAGAGTTTGACATGTTAATTGGCATCGAGATTTAAGAACTTGATTATAGATTTGGGATGAGTTTTTGGGTCTAGGTTAGACCTATAGTAACATGGGTGTTGTTAGTTTTGAAATCTTATTGTGGTTAATTATTTGACTAGATTGCTTGAGTTGGAAGTTCAACGAAAAGGGAAGGCTCAAGTCCCGGAGTGATTGTTCGATTATTTGAGGCAAGTGAATTTCTAAACCCTTGTTAAGTGTATGGAATTCGTGTATTTCCTTGTAATATGTGTTTGGGGGTAATGAGACTTGGTGATGGATTGACTTGTCCACATTGACTTATTCTAATGATGAAAAAGGGGTAATAAAAGACAATGTGATCAATTGTTTGTGTGATGTGTTGAGAATGGTTTGAAAGGTTTGTTGAATCACTGTTGATGTTGTATCATGATTGTGTTGTTGTGAATTGTGCAATGTTATGAAAATGGTCATCTCCTCATTATTTGTGTGAACATGTCATTTGCATTGTTCTGAGACATGGTTGTGACAAGTGTTATGTGCATTGAGAAAGAATAAGAAATTAAAGAGGATGTACCATTTCGAGGGACGTATCGTGCGCCGCAATGGATACTATATTTCGAGGAACGTATCACGCGCTGCGATGGTTACTATTATCGAGGGTCGTATCGCTTGCCGCGATGGATGCATGGATAGATATGTCCCCCATGGGTCCCGGACTGATAGACAACGAGTGTGTATCATTAGGTCAGACATGCATCACTATACTTGACATTGCATTTCATTGCATTGCACTTCTTTATTATTGGTGAACTTGATCTTGTGTGTTGCTGATCTTGTGAGTGCCTTTCTGTGGAACTTGTGACTGATGAATATTGAGCATGTTGTTGAAGATATGAAATTGTTAGAGTGTTGTTGTTGAGCTATGTGCTTTGTAAACTGTGAACTGTTAGGTTGGGCTGGTTTTATGCAGATTGTAGTTGTGGAGGTTCGGTTGGGGTGGTAAGGAGTACTCGTATTCTATTCCCTTAGCTTGTGTTTAAGAGTTTACTTGCTGAGTACCGTGTGGTTTGATACTCACCCCTTACTTCTACAATTTTTTGTAGGTAACGAGCCTGGATTTTTGTAGTACTTGTCATTCTCTTCTTTTCCAAGGCTTCTTGTAGAGGTTTGTGAGGTAGATGCTTGTTATTTCAGCGGACCTTCTTACTCCTATTTATGATCTTGTTCTATTCTATAAACAATGTCATTTGAGGCTTGTATATTTCTTTTGAATCAATTGTAATACTTTAGAGGCTTGTACACGTGACAACCAGATTTTGGAGGTATTTTTGAGTTGATTATGAAATTTCCGCATTTTATTGTTATGGTTGTGTTTTAGGCTGACTTGTCTTGGTGGGATAAGACGAGTGTCATCACGTCCATTTTTGGGTCGTGACAAAATTGTGTTATAGTAATTTTTATTTAATCCCTTGTAAAGATTTTTTATGTTATTTATTTAATATAATAAAATCTTTGTTTAAATAGATCATTGTGTATATGCGTGTCCATTGCTTATATTGTAGACAATTTTGTGTATGAACTCATACGCGGAAGATTAAAATTGTCGGTGCATATAAGTTATAAAATTATGTTCACGGTTAAAGATGAAGTAGGACGAACATCTTGATGATCGTTGCACAAGATTAAATATATTTTGATCTTAATTATGAGGATGGTTAAATTCCAACTTCTTGTGCTAGTACATTTTGTATGTATTGAACGGACCAATAATAGTCATTTATTTATGTTCTGAATATTTATAAATAAATTCTCTAGTCCACTACATGTAGTTATACTCTTAATCTTGATATAATTATTATGATCTATGTAATTTATTTTATTGTTTTAATCGATTAAAAGGTGAGACTTTTTGATGAGTCAATAAATTCCTAATAGATTAGATAATGACAAATTACATTAGTGAAATAATAATTAGTTGATAGAACCGTGTCTCGGTCCCGAGTTGAAGACACCCCTTTATGGTTACATATAAGTTTTCACGTGAAAACCCGCAGGTGGATTTTATATCCTTCATGTGAAATAAGTTAAGTAAATATAATAAAGGATTAATTTAGTCAATGAATTAAATTTTCAGAAAATTTGATTCAATTGATTGGTGTCGATAATTCTAACACGGGGGGTTAAATAAGATGTAGTGGTAGATTTTGAAATTAAATCGAGGAGTGCAATTACATATTTTTAGTGGTATGGTTAATTCGTTCATTTGAGAATTATTGTCGTAATTGGAAGTCTTTATTAAATATATCTACGGTCCCTACTATGCCCGATTAATTGACCAAGTTTGAAAAGAAGGAAAAAATAATTTTATTGTTGATCTTCTTTAAAGGATGAATTATTTGAGAGTCAAATATTGAGTTAATGACAAAAACGTTTGGCCTTAAATGGATGAAAACGTTTTTTGTATTAATCTCAATTTATTCTGATTTTGAATGATCCTCTTGATTGCTCATTAAGGCTGAAATTTATTTGGCTTTTCCTATTCATTCTTGAGTTGGAAAACTAGTATAAATAGGCTGGATGTGGCATGAAAGAAATCATCATTTAAAACAAGTAATACTTGCCCACACAAGTAACTTGGTAGTAACAATCAATCAGGAAATAAGAGAAGATCGTAGTTCTGGATCCTTGACATCTAGATGACTTTTGTAGAAGTTTCAACAGGTTAGTGTTCTTCTAAATTTGTTCATGTTATATTGTTTAGTCTACATGTAAGATTTGTGATCCTGAATATAGCTTCCGTTGTGCATATTCCAACAAATGGTATCACGAGTCTTCTTACATATACTAAATAATGTAATAAGATAATTCATGATTGACTGAATGCCTATATCATGATGCGTTACTGTTTAATATATGAATTCGCTGTTTCATAAATAAGTTAATTTCTGTTTATGAATTCATGATTTGATGTTCTGTTCAATGATGAGATTGAAATAAATCACTGTTTATAATTCGAGTTTGAAAACATAATGTTTCATGTATTATTGATTATTGTTCATAATTCAGATCTTTTAAAACGAATTCATGATTCATGTTCCTTGAATTAATAGTTTTAGAGTAAGTTTTTAAGTTTTTTCAATATTGTCTAGATTCTGAATATTTGTTAAAGTACTGTGAAAAAATAATAATTTGAAAACCGACAGCATGCCATGGGCATGGCAAGTCTATTTTTTTCTGACGAACTCTAATTGGCCTCAACTTTGGTTGGTCGATTGGAAACGGTCCAGTGAGCAATACATAATGCTTTGCTATGACCAAGGGCCTTTTTTAGCCATTCGGAGTCATTTTGATGGGTTTTTGGCCATTTCTCTGTTTTCGAAAGATTAAAAAAAAATTGAAAAATTATTTTTAGTAATCCAGTGGCGTAAGGGTTCATCCCTAACACTTATAAATGTATTTTACAGTAAATATATGAGCTTATATGTTGACTTAGGTTCTCTTCCCCATCGAATAAACTTGTATATTTTGAAACTGTTTTGGTATGTCTTTTGTTTTGATGACTTGTTTAAAGTTTTCCAACTAAGTTACATGTTGAATCAATGAACAAGTGACATAAGATATATACATATATACCTTGTTATACTTAACAGAATACTCTCTAACTGAGTTGGACTTGTTTTGCTTAACTGGTACTATATTTAAACATGCTCATATATTTGCTTGAATAGTTAAGTTTCCTATCGAATCTAACTGTTTATAAGCATGATTATATATGAGTCTTGTTGTGATTTTTAATAATATAGTATGTATAATTAATGATCTATTTTATCTCTCTCAGATTAACTATGTCTCACTTCAATCCCCTGTCCTCAATCTTGAATCAAAATAAACTTGAGGGTCCGAACTATGTTGATTGGAAACGAAATTTAGATATTGTCCTAACTTCTGAGGGTTATAAATTTGTATTGGTTGAGGAATGTCCTATCAAATCAGCAGATCCTATTGATGAGGAAGTCCAAGCCTATGACAAATGGGTTAAGGCTGATGAGATGGCAAGATGCTACATTCTTGCTTCAATGGCGAATGTCTTGCAGCATCAGCATCAGTCTATGACATCTGCTTACGATATGCTCACATCTCTTAAGGAGATGTTTGGTGAGCAGATTCGTGTTGCAAAACAGACTGCCATGAAAACCCTTTTGACCACAAAATGGCTGAAGGATCTTCTGTCAGAGAACATGTGCTGAAGTTGATGAGTTACTTGAATGAGCTGGAGATACTTGGTGCTGAGATTGATAAGGAATCTCAAGTTGAGATGATCCTTCAGACTTTGCCGGATAGTTTTCAACAGTTTCGCTTAAACTATAATATGAATAAGATGGACATGTCTTTAGCGAAATTGTTGAATGAGCTGCAAGCGACAGAGACTATAATTAAGCAGCAAGCTCCTGAGGCATTCCTGGTTGACAAGGCAGGGCCATCCTCTACAAAACCAGCAAAATTCCAGAAGAAAAAGAAAAAGCCCCGCAAGGTTGTGACACCCGGAGGTGCTAAGGGTGGTGTGGCTAAGCCAAAAGGCAAGTGTTTTCATTGTAAGCAGCCTGGACACTATAAAAAGCAATGCCCCGACTTTCAGGCTAAGATGAGAAATAAAGGTAGCTCTTTTTCAAATGTCGTTGAAACCTGTTTAGCGGCTGTTTCTACCCAATTATGGGATGTAGATTCGGAAGCCACTGATCATATCTGCACTTCTTTGTAGGGATTTCAGGAAACGCGGCGGCTAAATAAGGATGAAGTTAGTGTTTTTCAAGCGAATGGGGAGCCGACACCAGTCTTAGTTTTAGTAAACATTCAAGATTAATGTAGTATTTATTCAAATTCTCATTGCCTATGAATCTCGATTTTTTGTCACTAAGGATGTGCTTGGTATGGTATTTTTCAAAAAAAATAAAAATATGTTCGATTGGTTAATTTTTTTAAAAAGTATTGTTCACTATGAAAACAAGTTATTTAAAAACAAAAAAAAAAAAGAGATAATTTTTCTAATGAAAATGGAAAAAATAAGTTCCAAAGTGACATTCCACTTTGCTATTCAAGAAAAAATTTATACCTCAAATTTTATTTTATATTCTCTTATCTGAAAAACCCGATAAACTAATCTAAGAATTATAATACTATGACTATAATTAGTTATGAAATAACTTTATGTGCCTACCCTTTATTATCTAGCGATCTTGAACTTCTAAAATTATAATCTCAAGACTTTAATCTTGAAATAAGTTTGTCTGCTTATCCCTTATTATCTAGCAACCTTAAATTTTAAATACAATATTATATTAGCAAAAGGTGAAAGATATTTTTTTTACACTATAGATACAATTTAAATGATTATTGTATGTTAGTACTTTATTTTTTCTCGGTATCATATTAAATTTGACATTGAGAGTTAGGAAAAAAGGCATGGTATAACTAACTATTAGAAATTTAAATGACTCAACATTCGTATATATTCTTAAAAAGATGCATTATATATTCAAAATAATGATAACTTATATTCATAATTCCTCTCGTACGCGTCTCTCCAACTTTCTCGCGCCTCTCTCTTTCGTCTATCTCTTCCACATATATTGAGAAATTAAAAATGCATACAATGTGTATATACTGTATATATAATACTAAATATAAAGTTTGTTGATTGGGTGACCATATATACATATAATGTGTATATATATAGTATGAAACATAACTATAAAGTATATATGAAAAGTCCTCTCTTATATATATATATATTTATTTTTTATTTTTTTTTTATTTTTTTTACTTTTACTTTTGTTTGAATGTATTAGATCGATAACATTATGTCACGACCCAAAAATGGACATGATGGCACTCGTCTTATCCCACCAAGACAAGTCAGCCTAAAACTCAACAATTATGATAAAATGCGGAAATTTATAATCAACTTAAAATACCCTTAAAACCTGATTGTCACGTGTACAAGCCTCTAAAGTATTACAATTGATTCCAAGAAACACACGAGCCTCAAATGACATTGTTTCTAGAATAGAACAAGATCATAAATAAGGAGAAAGAGGTCTGCTGAGATTAAAAGCAGCTACCTCACAAACCTCCACAATGTCACGACCCGAGCCTACACCCTGGACATGACTGACACTCGAGAACCATTGCTAGTCCCCAAGCGAACCCTCATCCTGACCGACTACAAGCGGAAAACTGATTCAAGCATACAAAGCTTAAAAATTGAATAAAATTCATGAAACTGAAATACAAAGCTTTAACTCAAATGAAAAACTCAAAATAAAACAATATATCAACTCGCCATAAAATAGGCAACTTAAGTCTTTAAAATATTTAATAAAATAAATGAATAATACAGACTTCTTAACTATACTGATTATCTATGAAGCCTTTAACTGATAGACATGGAAGTCGGGACAAGACCCACGACATCCTGACTAAACTGATAAGTAAATGAAATCCTCCGGAAACAAGGAGGCTCACCATAGCTAACTCGAACTCTTGGATGTGTCAACGAATCTCCTGTTGATGATCCTGAATACCTGTGTCTGCATCAGAAGATGCAGGCCAAATGGCTCAGTACGTGAAATGTACGAGCATGTAAGGGAAATTCTAAAACATAAACATAAGCTTGAAAAGAATCTGAAAGGAAACTGAAGAACTTACCTGGCTCAACTCAACATAACTGAACTCATTTCAATATAAATCAATTTAAAACATATGCAATATAAAGAAAAGTTGTTTAAAAACATGATGCCAACTCTGTGTGTATGCAAAGATACATATAACTCTGAGATGTATGTAAAAATACTAATAATCTAATGTATATAAAAATACAAAATACTGTTGTGGGAGTTTCTCTAATCGACAACTATCACATGAGAGCTATTGTGATGATACAACGATCTTCCTCACGCTGCCAGCGCATCATATACTTTGCCACATGTATAGGACCTGAACTACAAAGTGGATCCACTAGTCTATGCAAAAAGGATTCATTTAAAAAGTATGACCCTTTTCTACCCATGATGGTTACATGGTTTATGGGGGCTGTGAGTTGTCTAAACTCTCCCTCATATCAGTGCTCAATACTACTCCCAAAATATACTAGCTCTTTATGTTTTAAAAACATACTTTTTTTTTGTGATTTGATATTAGTGCTCAAAAACTTAGCTCAAAGGATATCTTGGAAATCAAAGTTTCTTCTCTTGCTTCATTTAGAAAACGATTACTCTTTTATGAAAACTAGCCCAAAGGCTCTTTGGAAATCTCAGTTTCCGTTCTTATTTAAATGTGAAAACATTTTAAATCTCTTTGGGAATACTTAGTCCCCATATACTTTTGAAGAAATGAACTTCAACTCTTTACTCTTTGCTTAACTCAAAACTTAAGTCTTAAAACAAAGTTAAAACGTTTGTAAAAAAACTTCTGAAAATATGGTTCATGCCGAATTATGGACGTGAACGACTCAATGCACGATTTTCAATAACTATAGATAGAACTCAATACTTGGAGCTCAAGAACTTCAATGATACTACTCACTTCAAGAATGCTCAACTCAGAGGGTTCATGCGGAATTATGAGGATGAACTACTCAACTGAAGGACTCAAAGATACTTCTCATCTCAAGATTATTCGGCTTATAATATTCATGCAGAATTATGGGCATGAACGATTAAACTCAAAGACTTCATGGGTAACATGAAAATAGTCTTATGATTAGAAATATAATCTCAAAAGGAATTAGGAACTCAATACTCAAGACTTAGAACTTGAAGATACTACTACTCTCAATGATGCTCAATTTATGGAGTTCATACAGAATTATGAGTATGAACGACTTGACTTGTAGGTCTACATAACATTATGGAACTCATGTATACTCCTCTTCTCATTCTCTTACTTACTTTCTCATAACTTAGTTCAAATCAATAGTTGATCTCAAAGGGTTCACAATCGAACTCAAAGGCTTTCTTGAACTCTATTCTTAACTCTCTCGAATGTGAATTATGAATTCAAGAGTTATGGTTCATGATATGAAAGATATAGATGATAGTGTGGACTCATGAATACATTCTCCTCACTCTCATGCTCACTTACTCGAGTCTTGAAACAAGTTACTAGAAGTTGTAGAAGACTCCTCGAAAGAACTCAAAGGGACTTTCTTAGAATGTTCGAAAGAACTCTCAAAACTTAACTCTTAATTCTACCTTGAATTTGAATTATGAATTCAAGGTTATGATCATGTTATGAATGATTTCTAGGTGTTAGAAGTAGCTTAGAGTAGTTAGAATTGAAAATGAGTGAAAGTGCACTTTAAACGAACTCAAACGGGACAACCGACGACAAACTGGATGAGGCAAGTGACCCTGGCGCTCTGAGTGGCGTGGGGCGCCAGCCCCTAAACTTCAGAGGAGGGTTTGGGGCACTCTGGCTGGCGCATCGCGCCAGACCCCAACCCAGAAAATCCAACGAATTTTCCTTGCTCGTTTTCTCACCCTAACTCGCCTAGAATCGAACGATTTCTTCCCCAATCACTTGGATTCGATTACTTAACATAAGTACACTCTAGTCTACTCAATACAATCCTTAAAACACTCACTTTGATCTCAAGAAATCATACAAAACCCAACACAACAAGATTTAGAATGAACTTCAAGAACACCTATGAAGAACTCATGAAGAACTCAAATCTTTCAACTTCAAGAATGAAATTTGCGCTGAAAATAACATGTTTGGCGTGTGGGTGAACAAACACAACACTATGGAAGCTTACATACCTCTTAGGGATCAAACCCATGGTGAAAATCCGCTACAACACGCAAGAATCTCGATGAATGCTTGATCCTCTCATTTCTTCTTCTTTTTTCTATGCTTGAACTCTCAACTAAAACCCTAGGCGTATTTTAGGATTATAAGACTGAACCTAATCAGATTAGACCCCTAAAATATTACTAAAAATGAATTAAATCTGATTGGGTAAGGAAAAAACCAAAATAGCCCTCTAAAATCTGATTTTGACTTTCCTTATTTAGACAACAAACTTCGAATGGACATATCTCCCACATACGATATCGAAACTGAGCAAACTCGGTGGCGTTGGACAGATAATTCAAAGATATTTCCTATGGTATATGATAGAATACCTAACTCATCCTGAGCTAGGAGTTATGATCGTTTTAAGTCGACCCAAAACTCATACTTAGCTTAATTTGCAAAATTTCAGATTTTTGCTATATCCAATTTAGTTATTTTTCGAACTCAAGGTGCTACATCTAGTGAACTTAACACTTAAGAAATTTTAATTCCTCGGTAAAATCCTACTCACAACGAAGGATGGTTCAAGTCTTAGTTCGAAAACATTTCTGGGGTATTACACACAAGAAGCCTCAGACAAGAAGAGAAGAGAAAGTATCACAAAGATCCGGGCTAGTAACCTACAAAAATGTAGAAGCAAGGGGTGAGTACCAAATCACACGATACTCAGCAAGTAAACTTCTAAACACAAGCTAAGGGAATAGAATACGAGTACTCCTTACACCCCTACAACCTGCATAAAACCAGCCTAACCTAACAGTTCACAATTTACATAGCATACAGCTCAACAACAACACTCTAACAATTACATATCCTCAACAACAAACTCAATATTCATCAATCACAACCTCCACAGAAAGACACTCATAAGATCAGCAACACACAAGATATGCAATGCAATGTCAAGTACAGTGATGCATGTCTGACCTAGTGATACACACCCATTGTCTCTCAGACCGGGACTCATGAGGGACATATCTATCCATGCATCTGTCACGGCATGCGACACGACCCTCGATATATAGTATCCGTCGCGGCGCACGACATATCCCTCGATAATAGAATTTGTAGCGGCGCGCAACACGTCCTTCAAAATATAGTATTCGTTGCGGCGCGCGACACGTCCCTCGAAATGGTACATCCTCTTTAATTTCTTATTCTTCCTCAATTCACATAACATTTATCACAACCATGTCTCAAAATCAATGCAAATGACATGTTCACACAAATAATGAGGTGATGACCATTTTCATAACAATGCACAATTCACAACAACACAATCGTGATACAGCATCAACAAGTAATCAATAAACCTTTCAAACCATTCTCAACACATCACACACCAATAATTAATCATATTGCCTTTTATTACCCCTTTTCATCATTAGAGTTACTCAATATAGACAAGTAAACCCATCACCAAGTCCCATTACTCCCCAACACATACCACAAGGAAATACACGATTCTATGCACTTAACAAGGGTTTAGAAATTCACTTGCCTCAAATAGTTGAACAATCACTCCGGGACTTGAGTCTTCCCCTTTCATTGGACTTCCAAATAAATGTAATCTATTCAAATAAGTAATTACAATAAGATTTTGAAACTAACAACACTCATATAATAATATAATTAGCCTAGACCCATAAAAGCTCATCCAAATTTATAATCAAGTTCCTAATTTTGATATCAATTAATATATCAACTCTCATATTTTCCATATTTCAAACCTAAGATAAGTCTCAATTCCTTCAAATATTATAAATTTAATGATATCATATAATACAACACCCTTAATATTTAATTATATATCTCAATATATCAAAACTTAAACTATAACTTGATAACTATAGAAAATTGTGAAACCAAAACTAAATCCATAATCATTATGCATACATACGGTCCACTGTATAAAATAGTTAGACCAAAATCTCAATTTATTTAAGGATTTACTCCACAATTATTTTGCCATAATTACCCAATGATTGGCGCTAAAATTTCCTCAATTCTAAATCAATACAGCATATACAAAGTTAGATAATTAATTTTGCAACTCAGTTTCTCTCTCCTATCCCTTTTCCACCATTGTTATAATAATGAGAATAATAATAATTATATTATGACCTTTATTCCTATTCACAAATGCATAAATTCTTACATGAACATGAAGTAGTCGGCTTTCACGCCGGCCGCCAGTTTGTGCTGGTAAATATTTTTGTTTCCTTTTCTTTTCTTTTCTAAATTTATTAAGTACCGAAAAGTGAGAAATCCTACTAACATATTTTTAATATATATGAGCCAAAAAGTATAGGGTCTTAAATAATTAAATAAATTATTTTAAATTACTTGTTAACTAATTAATCGTAGTTAATGAATAACTCCAAAATTCTCATTTTTAAATTTACGAGAAGGGTCTTTTATGAAAGAAAGAGGACTAGTTCTCAAAATGACTAACGGGTCATTATTGGGACAATTTACTTTTAATTATTTCTACAATTCATTAATTTCTTTCCTTACTCCTGAGCTTTTTTTAAAAAAATAAGAGTAAATAAGAAAAATTCCTAAGTTATTTCAATAATATTTTAAAGATATTTTTAAAGGGTGCTTCCACTTTACCACCCATTTTCACCCCAAGAACACCTATAGCAACTTACAATATACATTAAAATTAATAAAATAGAAAAAATTCATCAAGAACAAGTATAATAATTATTGTTATCGGTTAGTAAGAGTGTTCAAATCCATAGGGTTTACATCTCGCTTCAATATATACGTAAAAGGGCTTGTCTTACGCCCCATCTTTTAAAACACTCAAGATATAATGAATCCATTAACTTATAGATTAGTAGAATCTTATTTGGTACAACTTGCATTAGTCGTACGCTGTATTGTGTATTACTAATACATGGAAATTGTAGCATGAGTTATACACACTATATATTTAATGCATGCATTAGCATGGTTAAAGACTCAATTGCCCGCTAAAATCTTTTTTTACATTTTTCCATCATATTTGTGGTGGCTATTTTTGTAAATAAATATTTTAAAAAAAATTGTGCGATAATATCATTTTTAATACACCAAATCAAATAATGCATAAAGAATAATTAATGCAAGAATAACTAACACAAACATATGCGAATCCACTCTATTAAGTATCATTCTTATACACCCAACAAAATGATAAGAAATCATTTCATAGAGTGTACTATATAAAAATAATGCTAAATAAAGCAGACAAGCATATGTTTGCATTAATTTATCTCTCTTTTTCAACATCAAATTCGATCCGGGCCAATGAAATATAATATCAATAGGTTATACTATATTAAGACACTTAATAATTTATAATCTCGTGTAATTTTATACTTGTTGTGCCAACACTG
>NC_064288.1:1543073-1732211 GCF_019186545.1 Solanum stenotomum | reverse complement strand
GATATCGACCTGGTTTATGCAGCTCCCTCGTGTGTGAAGTTTCAAAGATGTTTGGTTGTGGGATCTTGTGAGGTACTTTTGATGAAGTTTCACACTTATTTGTTTACTCTGTTATGATTTATTTATGTAACTATACTTTTGTCATCTCCTTTTGGTAGTGTATAATTTGTTTGTGGAATAAGAAGGAAATAAGCACAATTTTGTTTAGTTTATCTCAAGATCTGCATTTTGGTTCTTTTGTTGAATGAGTATAATGTAATAAGTATATGTAGTGGCAGAGCCACAGGTACTTGAGGAGTGTAAACTGATCAAAAAATTATATTGTGTAGATAGGTAACTTAGTGTTTTTTTCTTTTTGTTGCATGTATTATAGTGTGTTTGAATTCTCTTGATTTCCAGGTATATTTACTTGTTCATATTTGATACCCCTTGTTTAAATTCCTAGTTTTGCTACTATGTATATGAAGGAGTTGAAACACGGATAAGAACGGTGGGAGGAGACTTGAAGCACTTTCCTATGAAGAGGGATTATACTAGGGGTCAACTCTTGGTCCATTTCTATGTGCGAGACATTTAAAATGAGGTATTGTGGTATGTGTTATTTGTGGATGATATAGAACTGATTGATGAGACTCCCAATGGAGCTAATGCTAAGTTAGATCATAGATGCGTAGAGACGAACTTTGGAGGCTAAAAGGTTCTGGTTGAGACAGACCAAAATAGAATATGTGGAGTGCAAATTCAGTGATGTGAAGCATGAGGTAGGAATGGACGTGAAACTTGACATACAAAATTATCCTTAAGAAAGATGGATTCAAGTATCTTGGGTCTATAATTCAGAAGAGTGGGGACATCGATGATGATATCACACACCGTATTGGTACAACATTGATGAAGTGGAGGCTTGCCTCTTGAGTCTTGTGTGATAAGAAGGTACTGCCAAAACTCAAAGATAAGATCTATAATGTGGTGGTTCGACCGATATTGTTGTATGAGATTGAATCTTGATTAATGCATGTTGTAGAGATGAGAATGTTGAGATCAAGGTGAGGTCATACTAGGAGTGATAAGACTATAAACGAGGATAACCAAAATAAGGTAAGAGTGATATCTGTTGTGGACAAAATGAGGGAAGCGAGACTGAGATGGTTTGGATATGTGAAAAGGAGATGCATAGACACACAAATGAGGAGGTGCGAGAGATTGGTTATGAGGTACGATGAGAGACATAGGTATGTCGAAGAAGTCTTGGGAGAGGTGATAAGATATGATATGAAACAACTTTAGGTTACTGAGGATATGACTCTTGATATGAGGGCATGACCACATGTATTAGGGTAGAATATTTGTAGGTAGTGTCGTGTTTTCTTGCTTATGGTGACTTGTGTACAATACTAGTTGTAGTATTGTAGTGCATCGTTGTTTATTATTTATTTTGTATAATCCATCCTAGTATATTGTTTATGGAGTTTCGATTATCACATGATTTTATTATTGTTTTGGTTCCTCTCTAGTATACCTTTGCACTGTTTCCTTTTTATTTGTTATATTCTCTTCATAGTCTCCATCTTCTTTATATCGAGATTTGTTGCACTTGAGTGGAGGGTTTTCACAAATAGTCTCACTACCTCCACGAGGTAGTAGTAAGGCCTACATGCATTCTACCCTCCCCAGACCTCACTTGTGGAATTGCACTGAATATGTTGTTGTTGCCACTACGTAAACGTCTGCATTGTGTAGGTAGGGGTGTTCAATATTTGGATACAAATCAATCCAAATCGAAAAATCAAATCAAACGATTTTATTTGGGTTTGATATGATTTTACATTTTTAAAAACCGATAATATTTGATTTGATTTTGTTAAAAAAAAAAATTGAAAAACTAATATGAACTAAGCCGATACATACATAATAAATTATTAGTTTTTATGAACAATGGTAAAAATATCTTATATATGTTTTTCATCAAAATTTTGTTTATAATTTATTTATGAAAACAGAAATGTCTAAAACGAGAATATTTATCCTTTTGATTTCATATATATGAGTGTCTATGACAGTTCTTGGTGGGTTCAAAATGCAACTCTCTTTCTTGTCTAGGCCAAAATGGTAAATTGTAAACCTTTATTTACAATAAATTCAATAGTCAAAAATTCTGTAACAATAAACGATCCAAACTGACCCATAAACACAACATACCTGGCTGCTGACTTATGCAATTGTGAATTGTGGTAGTATCCAAAAAATGAACGTAGAACTGATTATTTAATACTTTATTACTACTATATACTGCAACAAATTGGTCAGACCAATAATAACAAGAAGAATAACTTTTAGATCAACTCCAATCCAATACTCTTTCTTATATCAAATCTTACTTTGAATTTGAAGTAAAATTTAGTGTTTTTGGATTCTAAAACTCAATATTATTTCTTACACTATTTTAGTGTTTGAGTAATGCATTTTAAATAACCAAAATTCATTTTACACAATTTTTTACACCATGACAAAATGAAAACCGCAAATATAATATATTGTTAATAAATAACGCAATGCATTTTAAATAACCAAAAATAATAAACATTCATCAATAGTATATTGTATTTCATCTTTAAATTCACTTTATTCGTATTATCCTTTCATATATGTAAGGTATAATATATGTTAGCAATTTATATTATTTAACCAATTATTATATAAAGTTATTTTATATTAAATGATTATATAAAAAGAATATGAATTATATCGGGTGAATATGTGAAAAAAAAGGAAGAAATGATTTGCTTTATGAAATAAGAAAATATAAATATAATAAAAAATAATAATATAATATAAAAAAGAAAAAAATATAAAAAAAGAATATTCTTTTTAATAAAAAATTTAGTGTAATGAGTTAAAGTTGGTTTACACTTTACATTAGGGTTGTGTATCAATCGGTTCGGTGATTATTGGTACGAAGTATTGGTTATTGATTTAAAGACATGCTACATCGTTATAGGACCATTAAGATATTTACTTGTCAATTTATTGGTTATTGATTGTTATCAATTCGATTATCGATTTAACCGATAAAATTTGACATAAAAAACATATTGAAAATCTCTCAGAAACAAAATGACAACTAAATGAACCATGCACACGTATTCACAAATTGTATCTTGTTCAAGAGCAATATTGACACATTATAGAATAAATAAAAGTTTGAGACAGCTAGAAATAGCATGAAACTAAACCTTAAGTGAAGACTTTATATACTGAACGGTATAAATAATTTATTAACTTTCTATCATGTTATGAATTAGACCATTAAAAAATTGATAATTTAATAATAGAAAAAATCAAAATCATTTTCAAAATTGCTAAACTAATAATTCATTATCAATAATTCAATAACTTTTCTTGGATTCAAATTATCAAATTTCAATTCGGTCTTGAAATACCTACTTTACACTAAAATAGTATCACTAAAATTTGGTGGATATGGGTATTTAGAATAGCAAATGAAATAAGAGTACTTATTAGTCCTCTTTTCTGCTTTTTGTTCCCCCCACCAAAAGTCTCCAACAATGGCCGAGACCCCTTCAGTCCCTGCACCAACCGGGTCGGATCCTGATTACTGGTGCTACCAGTGTGAGACACGGGTTGCCGTCGAAACCCTACCCGATCTCCCCGCCGATGTCATTTGCAGCAACTGTAAGAGTGGCTTCGTTGAGTCCATACCCTCTCGTGTTGTTTCTGTCTCTCCGGTGACGGCTTCGACTGATCAGATCGATGACCCTGCTTTCGGCAATCAGTTCATCCAGGTTCTTCGCCTCATAGCTGAGGCGGCGCGTGACAACGACGCGCCCCCTCCCCCGCCTTCTGAGCACGCTGATCCTTCCGATGACGATTTCCTCCGTGTCGAGCTGGACGGTTGGGGAAACGACGAGGATGATGATGATGATGAAGAGGAGGAGGAGGAGGAGGATAATGGAATCGGGGTTAGAATTGGCGAGGACGGAGAAAATCGCGGGAATCGAAGCCAATCTGAGGATGACGACGACGATGATGATGATGTTGATGAGGATGAAGAAGTCGAGAATCGGGATGATGATGAAGAGGATCTTCGGAGAAGGCGGAGGGATGTCCTACGTCTCCGGCTACGTGACTTCGCCGCCAGAGCTGCCAATCGGCGAAACCGGATTCTGGATTGGGCAGAGATTCTGATGGGACTGGAAGACCACTCTATTGAGCTCCGATTTCAAGTTCCTGATGGCGATGACTACATCGGGAACCCTGGAGACTATGTGGACGCAGCGGGTTATGAAGCTTTACTGCAAACCCTAGCCGAGAGTGATGGTAGCGGAAGACGAGGAGCTCCACCAGCTTCCAAGAGTGCAATTGAGGGTCTTAATACATTGGTGATCAAGGAAGAGCACGAGGTAATGGCATGTGCCATTTGTAAAGATGTAGTGAATGTGGGCGAAATGGCAAAGAATTTGCCCTGTGGGCATGGTTACCATAATGATTGTATAGTTCAGTGGTTGGGTTCGAGGAATTCTTGTCCAGTATGTAGGTTTGAATTGCCCACAGATGATCCTGAATATGAAGAGGAGCGCAAGAAGCGAGGAGCATGTGTTACTAGCAGTGGTTCTTCGAGCTCAAGTGAGGCGCCAGGTGCTGCTGCTGCTGATGATGATAGTAGTCCTAGTTGCCTTTGATTGCTGCTTTGTGGTAAACTCAGCCATTGGCATTCTTTTTAGCTTTGTCTCTTGCTTCTTTTTTGGTATTTGGTGATTGTTTTCCAGTGTAATTCCACCCTCTCCGGTTTTCTTGAATGTAATAATCTGTTTATCTTAATGCTGGTATGAATTTGCCATTTGAGTACTTATGAATCCTACATATTATACATACTAAATTACTTCTTTTAGACAACAAAAAGACTAAATCTTTATAGAGGGGTAGTTCATAACTTGTATTGAGTGTTTCCTTAGTTGATTACTCCTTGCGTTGACTCGATATATAGTTTAAGAAAGTAAAGAAGTATTTAAATTTTGTGGTCTTAAACATATCACATGAAACTAAATTAAGGAGTTGCTAAACGGATTTTATTTTTTTTTAAATGGACTTCAAAAGGTAAATTATTCGAAATGGCAACTCTACTTTTTGTCATCTTCTTTTGGTAGTGTCGTAATTTGTTAGGCTTCATTTCTGTATTATATTACGTTATCAAAAGAAGGAAATAAGTCTGTATTCTGGTTCGTTTGTTGAATGAGTATAATGTAGTGGCAGAGCTACATGTATTCAAGGAGTGTCAATATATACTATGTGTTGAACTCCCTTGATTCTTTGTGTATTTACTTGTTCATATTTCGACACCCCTCGTAAAAAGATCATAGTTCTGCCACTATGTTTAGACATACATGGATGATGATTGATGTAGCTCTGGAAGTATCCAAAACATGAATGTAGAACTGAAATTTAATACTTTATTACTATACTGCAACAAATTGGTCAGACCAATAACAAGAAGAATGACTTAAGAGAGTACTAGAATAGCAAATGAAATAAGAGTACTTATGGAACACCTACATACTATAGTAAACTAAATTACTATAAAGAATGAAGCAATATTGCACAACTAGAATATAGAATTAGAGTCTCTGAATAAGGAGATCAATTAAAGAGCCTCTTCCAGAACCCGTCCTTCAATGTCTTGAGCTCAATGACGCTTTCCTTCTTTGGAGATGATGATGTTTTCCGGAACCCCTCTTTTAGTGTCTTGAGCTCGAAGATGTTTTCCTGCTTTGGAGATGATTTTGGCTTAGTAACAACACTCTTCCTCAGCATAATGTTTTCCTCCCTCAGCAAATCCATAGCTAAACTGAGCTGCCTGATGACCTCTCTTTTCTCTTCATCTTTCTGCGATAGAAGCTCCTGTTGAACTCTGTTCTCTTCTTTCAGCTTCTCAATTTCCTCCATCAGCTTCACAACTTCATCATTGTTGACGTGAAAGCCACTTGATACTTCCATTGTTTCCTTCTCTGATTTGGGGGTTTGTATTTCTTCTTCTTCTTCTTCTTCTAGGTCAGGATCCTCAACCTCAGACATATTATCTGATAACTCAGACTCAGGATCAAAGATTTCTGAATAGCTGTCGTATGATATTTCAGTGGCGCTCATCAGTGTCTTTTGTGGATG
The DNA here is from genome assembly GCF_019186545.1 of Solanum stenotomum. Taxonomy (NCBI): domain Eukaryota; kingdom Viridiplantae; phylum Streptophyta; class Magnoliopsida; order Solanales; family Solanaceae; genus Solanum; species Solanum stenotomum. The sequence goes on along the minus strand of NC_064288.1, from coordinate 1,726,031 downwards.
ATATTTGGTGAAAGACAATGGAGACATCCATGGTTGTGTCATAAGGCGAGTACCGGATTCACACTTGATTTGATCATACTTCTCAGCTAACAAGCGATGGGTCTTATAGAAATCCTCAACCATGTTAATGAGCTGTGGACGCTTCTTGTAATACATCTCTGCTCTTTGGGCGAAGGAATCTGCATCTTGTTCAACTATCCTCAGCATGGACTCAGTCTTCTCATCTAGTTCTGCAACATTATCCAATTTAAATAACCTATCAAGAGCTGGTCCAGAAACATTGCTAGTCCAAGATACTTAGAACATCATTATGTTTAAATAATGTAGGGCCAAAAGTTAATAATAACTCACTCTAAAAGTTACCAACTTCTATGTAATCATAACTGAAAAAAGAGTTGAGGAAAAGTGAAATTTTATGGTTCAGGACCTCTCCACTCAACAAGCATTTGAAAAGGGTCCTAGAGTTAACCATAGATACCAACATGTATCATTTCAAACGAGTTTAGTTATATACAGCGAATGAGTTAGATAACTAGCGACTGTGTTTTTAAAACATCAACTAACAAATTTACAACAAAAACATACCCCATGTAATCTCGTCTGAAAAGGTAGGATGTAGGCAGACCTTATTCCTACCACTCAAGGTGAATCAAGTATCAACACAGTAAGAACAACTTTTTTCCTTCTTTAATTTGTTGAAAGTAAACACCAAAATACACTCTTTTTTCATAAACGATTAAGGCTTTAAACCTTCAAACATGCATAAAACGATAAAAGAAGCAAGCAAATCACATCTGCATAAAGAAAACCTAGTCTGTATCTTTGAAAAAGGTCTCCAACGGTCATATCTCTCACTTAATGCAAGAACAACATTTATTTTTTTTTTAAAAAAGACAGATTCATCCCCAAAAGTAAATCAAATATTTGAATTCTAGTGCTGACCAGAGAGAGTTGATTGAAGCCATGGTGAACGATTTAGAGTTCCTTTCTTCTGACTGTCCAACCACCACCAGTGTGACGATAGCTTATCATTTGCCTCAACCATTTTCTTCTAACAGATCTATCTTCACAACAAAATTAAAGCTAGAACAACAAGTGTTATGAGATCACCATTAACAAAATCAATAATAACGAAAACAAAGATAGATACAGATACATGTTCAGTCACCTGGAGAAACGAAACTAGATCTAATCAGTCAAAAGGATTAAAAGTTTACATTTATATGATTAGAGAATACAATTCACCTGATGAATTTAACTTCAAAGCAGCTCTCAAGTTTGAATACAACTGAGATGAAAAACTCCCTCTCTCTCTCTCTCTTCTCACTCTCTCTCTCACCTTACCCTACTGGGTTTTGAACAGAGGAGAGAGATTAGAGTAGTAGAAATTTAAATGTGCCATAACTCAACGGCCTCGGTTTTAGTACTTTCTCTTATCCCCTGTCCACTTGGAGATCGACACGTGTTGCTCGTCTCCCAATACCCAGTTAATGGGCCTCGTGGATCCGGGTTTGTAGTTTAACTGTGGGGGAGCGTCTACACTGCTGATATGGAAAAAAAAGAAAGTATATATACAACGGTCGAAATTTGTGAAATCTTGTCAAATTTTTTTTCCTTATATAGATACTCGTCCTCCGTCCAACAATGGTTGACTTGACACAAAAATTAAAGGAAAAAGTTTTTTGGTCAGAATTTAATTAAAATTGTATTTTATCTATGTTATTTTATTTTTTAAAATATTTTTACCATTTTAACTAAAAAAGATGAGAAAAGGATCAATTTATGTTAAAATAAAAAAGATATTATAGATTTTTTAATTTTCTGGTCATTCAGCATTATCCAAAATTAAAAAGCATCAAAATGATAGGGGTAATTTTACCAAGTCACCCTTATTAAATGTAAGTCATTTAAATATGAAAAATAAATAATATTTAATAACAAGGATAAAATGAATATAAAATGATAAATTATTCATTGATTTTATAAATTGGATAAATATTATTAAATATTTTTAAATAATATAATGAACAAGTGAAGATGGACGGAGAGAGTATGAAGCGTCTTTTCAAAGAGTTCGGTGCTTTGGATCAAACCTTCATTGGTAACGAAGAGGCTACCAAAACGATGGGTTCAAAACCCACGTCAGTCAGTGTTTCCTTTTTGCTATATGTGTAGATTTTATTTTCAAATAACAAAACATAAAATTAACAAATGAAAAAATAAGCAAAAAACACTTTTTCTCTAAAACAAAAAAGAAACTAAGATTTCTTTTAGGGCTCGTTTGGTGTAAGGAATAAGAATACATGGGATAAAAAATTAGTCATAAGATAAAATTTAGATGTCTTGTTTGATTGACATGTTTGAGATAACTTATCCCACCATTTAGGGATCGTTTGGTAAGGAGTATTAGGAGAAATAATCTAAGCATTATGTGTGGTATTATTTAGTACTATGTTTGGTAGAAATTTTGGGTTTATGTATAACTAATCCATGGATTAGTTATACACCCTACATGATATTATAGAGTGTATATTCTAATACCTTTCATTGGGTGGTATTAGTAATACATGAGATTTAATACAATGGGACTAATCTAGGTAAAGATGGAAATACCCCTCAAATCCTTTTAATCATTTTGTTTATTTTCTTGATTTTATGTTTTATGTTTATACTAATAAATTTATTTAAATAAATTAGCTTACAAATTTTATCATTTAGACATAATTTTTGTTGCTAAAATATGAGTTATTTAATCTATTTATTATTAATATAAAATATTATAATCTGACTAATATGCTAATATTGATGTATGAATTTAAGAACAATTCATAAGTCAAATATTGCCTCTTAACAAAAATACATTGAAACATAACACAATTAGTCTAAAACAAGAGAATATATATATATTTGTATTGCCTAAAGATATATTATTATCTTCATTTGCACAACTTGGACTTGGTGACCAAGTAGCATCCATAGAAATCATGAATTCGTCAATTAAAATAAGTATATAAGATGGAAATCCACTCATGAAAGAGACCAGAAATACAAGTTAAGCAATGCATTAAAATTGTGTTTCCACTTACTTTCAAATGAATTTTTTTTTCAAATAACAATTTTATATATTAGTTAAGAAACTATTACACTTCAAAAAATAAAAATAAAAATTGTTCAAATTAGACCAGACAATTTAAGTTTATATAATGATATGATCGTTTCCCCATAAGAATCTAATCAATTTTCAAAATAATTTTTTTAAAAAAACATCTCGAGTATAAAAATAGTTTAATTTATTTTGCTATTTTTTATTATTTTTTTTATTATTTTATGATAAACAGTGGGTTTTTTTAATTATTGATACAAAACAAAGTTCAATAAATTTTCTCTATAAATTATTATAGTTGTGTGACCTTTTGAGATATTAACTCCAATTTATTAAGATGACAATTATTTACCCTCAAATAATTTAAGTGAGAAAATAGTGAACATGGCAATAAAAAATTCATTCTCCTAGCTAGTTAAAATGCTATAAAAAAATAATATTGTCTGTTAATTATCTATCTTGATCCAATTACATGAAATAGAAAATCTCATAATAATTTAAGGGTACAATTGGAAAGAATTATTTTTGTAGAGTTATAAACCACACACAAAACTAGGTGAGAAGCAATGAACCAAACACTTGATAAAAATAATCTATGCATTACTAATCTCTGCACTACTAATTCATGCACTACTAATCCCTGCATTATTGACCTTTGTACCAAACGACCCCTTATAGCATAGTGATGGATAAGTTATCACATATACATGGTGAGATAAGTTAACCCAGGATAACTAATCCCAGGATAGTTAATCCCAGGATAACTAGTTCCCAACCAAACAAGGGTCACTGTTTCACAAACACAAACCCAATATCCCTTTTTCAAATAGGAAATTGGGGTTCATTACTTTTTGAATATATATATATCAGTACTCATTTTTTAGTTTATCTATTATTATATATCAATTTGAAATCGTTATTCTAAATTCAAGACTCATAAATTTCAAATCATGAATCCGCCTCTATTTTGGTGGAAACCATTGAGGATGAAAAATAATCAAAAAATGTGAATGCAAACTCATCATGACCTATTCTATTCCTCTAGAGCAAAGAACAAGCAATGAAGCTGAGGCAAATGCTTTCTTATTTGGCCTCAATTGGTGTTTAGACAATGACTACAATATGATCATGACACTCACCTTGAGTATAATTTTGTAAATAACAATTAGGATATTCCTTGGAGGATCAAAGAAACCATCAAGGATATCAACACGATTGTAGTTAAATACTGTTTTAGAGAAACTAATCAAGGACAATAAGCTATTCTCTAAGTCAATGGCTAATGGCCAATGAATCCTCAAACCAAAGTATTGGACATAACAAAGGTGAAAAGAACAAATATTGGAACTGCACATGTAAGTGTGGTTGATAAGAGTACCACATCGTAATGTGAGTGAGTAAGTGATAAGTTGGAAGCAGTATATAAGGAGCTTGTGCTTGTTAAATTAAATTTACGCAGCCACGCAGTGAGCACATAGCGAACTATTCTTTCGCCTTTTACTAAAGAATACCGTGTGCACGTTGCAATTAGTGGCATACGCCAGTTTTTGGAGGGATTTTCTTTAACTGAAGATCCCAACAACTCTACTTAACAAAAGTTTGCTGGTTGTTTTTAATAAATTAATAAGCGGAAAAGGGTTAAATATACCCTTGTTATACTTTTGGGCCAAATATACCCTCCCGTTATACTTTGGGCCAAATATATCCTTTATCCGTTAAATATGTGGGTCCTATTCCTAGAATAAACATGAAAAAGGTTGAGATCAATTTTAAAAACCCATATCATTTTTATCCGGTTAATACCCCTCCCGTTATGTAGTGTTAGTGAGATTGGGAGCATTATAAGGCTCAGATGATCAAGTGTTTGTAAATTTAACTCTCTGTGGATGCATGCATTGTTATTGCCCATCTTCTTGAAAAAAGCAAATGGATTAATAAGTCCATCACTTCTCTTCTTATTGTAAGATTTCGATCTTCTTAATTTAACTTGTATATATTGATAGTTGTGTAAATTCATTTCATGATCAATGAAAAATGTTACTGATAGAAACCTGATTTTTGCCTGCAGTTTTCAAGATCTGGCCTCACACAATTGTCTGGAAATGCACTCATGATCACCAACACCATATATAGCAATTGTCCTCTTCAGTACATGAGAGTGATGTTTGGGTTGCTAACAACGCCTCTCATAAGGTACTTGTTACCTCAATCACAACATGAGTTCTTATGAAGGTGATGTTCCTCACAAATGTAGCTTAAATTAGGGCAGAATGTTAATATATTCATACAATGTACTACTTAACCTTTCACACTAATAGTGGTAATATTTATTGTTTCTTGTATCTTGATTGTTGTTCTATTTTTTTGTAGTTACTAGTCATTTTAAGAATGTTTGTCATTTTTTTAAATTTTTTTTACTATGGCTTCTCTCCATACCACACCCTCCCCCTCCCCCACCTTTTTTGAAATGTTTTTTCTTGAGCTGATGGTCTTATAAAAGAGAGAGTTGAAAATATCGTAATTTTTTTGTTGATAAATTATAAGGAGAGAGAAAAATGAACAATAAAAACAAACGTACTAGGAAATAGAGAGAGAAAATCAAGAAAAAAAATCATTTTTCAAGAATAAGAATGTGACTTTTTAATGCCAAATAAATATAAAAAAATCTTCTATTGCTAAAAAATTAAAATGTGCTATTAAATGCCAATTAAGTCTATAGATTATCATAATATTCCAATTTTTTAATTATTATACTGAATCTATTATTGTTATTGCATAGGGATGACAATGGAACTGTTGGGTTTGAAAGTGATTAGAGCGTCATGTGGAAGCTTATAATTTGCAAATCATATGACGATAAATTAGATGACAAATAAAACTATACTAAAAGACATAATATTATTATATGATAGGACCAATTGACCTACATAATTAAAAACTAATAAAAAGAAAATATTAAAACTGTTGAGAGAAGAATTTCCCCATAAACAAAACTCTCAAAACGACTACATTGTGGATTCTATTATGTTATGTTATGAGAATAGGGATCTTCAATTTATAGATATCCAAATTTTTCCTCTAAGAAAAGAATAAATCAAATGTCACTTCCGAGCCTACACCTTGGGCGGAACTAGCACTCGAGAATCATTGTTAGCCCCAAGCGAACCCTTGGCCTGGCTAGACTCTCAGCGGAAGACTTAAAACATTAAGAAGAGAATTCAAATGCAAGATAACTCAATTGTCTCAAACTAAACTCAGAATGTTTTAATAATAAACATTTAACTTAGCCAAAGTGGCAACTCAAATCTGAACATAAGTCAATAACAAGATAATGACAAATGAACTAACTAACTATCTATGAAGCCTCTAACAACTGAGATGGACGTCGGGACAAGACCCACGACATCCTAATGAACTAACTATAAAGCAGTAAAAAAGGGGTCCTTCGAAAGCAAGGAGGCTCACCAACTGACTCTAAGTGCTCAACTGGATCAACGAGGCGCTGGATATTGATCCTGGTTACCTGTATATATCTGCATCATAAAACGATGCAGGCAAAAAGACATCAGTACATTGAATGTATGAGCATGCGAAGGGAAAACTAAACATGACATAAGCTTGAAAAGAATCTGAAAGGAACACTTACTAGCTTTACTCAGCTCATGGATACTCAACTCCAATGCAAAGTAAAACAACAATAAAGGTGCAATTTATACAAAGCATTTAAAACAGTAGGTGACAACTCAGTGTGTTAAAGAAATACAATAACAACTCAGTTTACATATAAAGTAGTATAATACTGTGGGAGTTTCTCTAACTGACAACCATCACTATAAGCTAAAGTGATGATATAACGTCTCACCCACACTGCCAGAATTGTCCTATACATTACCGTGATATAGAACGCCTCAACTAAGTGGATCCACTAGTATATACTAAAAAGTACTAAGGAATCATCTAAAAAGTATGACCCTTTCTACCCACGATGGCTACATGGTTTATGGAGACATTGAGTTGTTATGAACTCGTCCCTACATCGATGCTTAATACTACTCCCAAAATACTCAGCTCAAATGTTTTAAAAACAAAAACTCTTTCTGTGGTTTGAGATAATTACTCAAAATCTAGCTCAAAAGCTCTCTTGGAAATCAGTGTTTCCTCTCTGGTTTAAATGTGAAAACATTTACTCTTTGGGAATACTTAGTTCCCATATACTCTTTTTGAAAAGATGAACTTCATTTGTTACTCTTACTTAACTCAAAACTCAAGTCTTAAAACAATTTTAAAACATTTGTAAAAGACTTCTTGAAAAGACTCTATGAACTTTCTAGACTTGGCTCTTAACTTTCCTTGAATTTGAATTTATGAATTCAAGGTTATGATTCAAGTTTATGGATGATTTCTAGGTGTTTAGAAATCATTTAAAGTAGTTAGAATCAATAGGAAGTGTTAGTACACTTTAAAAGGACTTAAACGGCTAAACGACAAAAAACGGGTGAGGGCAAATGACCCGGGCGCATTCTTGGTGCACCGCGCCAGCCCCTAAGTTACTGGGGCTCATTTCTGGCGCATTGCTGGTGCGTCGCCCCAGCCTTCCTGGCGCAACGGGGGTGCGTCGTGTCAGCATTGCCCCAAGAAAAATTGACGAACTTTTCCTCTCGTTTTCTGACCTTAATTTGATTAATTTCGATTTTTTTTCTCAATATCTCGTTAGATTTAGGTACCCAAAACATATACACACGAATCTAACTCAAAGTAACTCTAATAATCGACATTAAACTCTCAAGAATTCCTCAATCTCAACCCAAATTCAAGAACGAAAGCAGTTCAAGAACATTCAAACTTCCAATCTTTTTAGGACGAATTCGCGCTGAAATAAACATGTTTGGCACATGGGTGAACGAACCCAACATTATGAAAGTCTCACATACCTCATAGGATCAAATCCTTGACGAAATCCGCAATCAATTCCTTATGAAGATGACAAAGCTTGACTTTTCTATTCTCTTCTCTCTAAAGCCCTAGCGTGAATTTTCAATTGTGCAAACTGGACCAATTCAGTTTTGACCCTAATTAATTTACTAAAAACGAAATAAATTAATTGGGTAAGGAAAAGACCATAATACCCTTCCAAAATTCGGTTTAGACTTTCCTTAACTAAATAACCCGACTTCAAATGGGCATATCTCCTTCATACGAACTCGAAATTGAGCAAACTCAGTGGCCTTGGAAAGATAATCCAAAGATATTTCCTACGACATCTTGTAGCACATCCAAATCATCATGAGCTAGGAGTCATGGACGTTTGAAGTTGACCCAAAACTCAAACTTAACATAACTTAAACAAATTTCCAGATTTTTCATTCTTACCAATAATGACTCTTTCTAATTTTAGCTCTTTCACTTAGCGAGGTGTTACATCAAATATGGAAGAAAATTATATTTTCCTTTCAGGAAAAGTTAAAGCATTTATGGTAATACGTTTACTTTCATTTAAAGAAAAAAATAAAACTTAAAATATGGTAAGAAAATCAGGGCAAAACCCTAACAAATCTCCCCTTTTGGTAAAATTTTCTTGACAAAACTTGATCCACCTTCTTCTCTTCACATAATCTTCATCACTACTACTTGTCATGGTTAAAAGTAAAGTTTAAAATATATGGGTTAAAAATGATTTTAAAATATTTTGTTTTTATTTTTAAAATTGCAGCAACATGCACTACAATAAACAACACTTATTGTGACGATATTTAGTGGCGACTCTGATTTTTGCTACAGAAGCTACATGTTCAGTGGCAACAATTGTTGTCGCTCCTGAACATTTATCTTTAGAGGCGACTTATTTTGTGTCGCCACTAATAATTGTCACTAAATCTAAAATTATACTCCCGCTGAAATGAAAATTTTTCGCTCCAAATATTTAGTAGCATCTTATTAAACGTTGCCTCTAAATATAATTTTGTAGCAATCAGGTCGCCTTTAATATTAATTTAAAAGAAAAAATAAATAAAATAAAATGAAGGTTCTAATTAAAATAAAACTAAAGGGTCATTTGTTCCTCTTTGCTCAAGCTAAAATAAGCAAATATTCCTCTTAGCTCAAATGGGTTTTCTATAGAAAAAGGGAAGAAAAAAAACGTATCTCTGCTCAAATCTCGGAAAAGGAAGGAAGAAAAACTCGTTCCTCTTTGCTCAAATCTGGGAAAAGGAGGAAGAAAAAGATCTTTCCTCTTTGCTCAAATCTGTGAAAAGAGAGGAAGAAGTAGTGTCTGTTGGTTTAATACTTCCTCAAATCTATTGGAATAGGGTTTTTTTGCTGAATATTCTTCAATTTTTCACTAATAGGGTTCTCTAAAGTATATATTACATCAAGTATGTGCTCAAATCCCGTTCTTGGTATTTGTATTTTCGATTTCACATATAATTTCTTTAACCCAGTTGAAATTATGTAGGAATAGGGTTCTCTAAAGTCGAAGGAGGAAGGGAAAAAGTTCCTAATTTGAAAATCAGTGTGAGAGTGTCTCGTTCAATTGAACTTGTTCTTTGTTTGAAGTTTTGAAGGTAAGATTCATGTCTATCCATATTTAAATATTTTTTATTTTGTTTTCTCGATCTTGAAAGTCATGTCTGAGTAATCACTNGGGGGTTGCACCTAGCCCTTTAACAGGTGATGAAGCACTTATGCAGATACAAGAGTTAGGAAATGTGAGTTTTGGTAAAGGGAAAAAGCAAAAGCGTAATGTTTCTAACAATGCTTATAATTGGAGGAAGAAAAGTATCTTTTTTCAATTGCCTTATTGGAAGAGTCTTAAGTTAAGACATAACCTTGATGTGATGCACATAGAAAGAAATGTCTCCGACAATATTTTATCTACCGTGATGAGTATAGTTGGAAAGACAAAGGACACATTGAAAAGTCGATATGATTTGGTGGACCTTGGAATTAGGCAAGGATTGCATCCAATTGAGGATGGGGATACTATTTTATTGTCGGCTGCTTGCTATGCATTGTCTTCTCAAGAGAAGTTGAAGTTATGTGAATTCTTGGCTAATTTAAAGGTTCCAGATGCCTTTTCGTCAAATATTTCAAGGTGTGTGAACGTACTTGAGAAAAAGATACATGGATTGAAGTGTCATGATCATCATGTATTATTGCAAGACATTTTACCAATAGCTATACGTGGTTTGTTGCCTAAGGAAGTGTGTGAACCAATTATAGCCTTAGGCAAATTTTTCAAGAATTTATACTCTAAGTGTCTGACCATTGAAGATCTTGATATCTTAGAGGCTGAAATTCCTATCATATTATGCAAACTTCAAATGGTTTTTCCCCCGGCATTTTTTGATGTCATGATTCATTTGCCAATACACCTGGCAAGTGAGGCAAAACTTGGTGGACCAGTTCAATATCGGGATATGTACCCTATTGAGAGGTAACATATAATTTATAATTTGAATTCCAATGTATTTAAAATGTAATATTCTATAATTATATTAATAAGAAATCTATATATAGGTATTTGCGAATACTTAAGTCAGATGTTCGCAACCCACGTTGTCCAGAAGGCTCAATTGTTCAAGGTCATATGGCAAGGGAAAACCTTACGTTTGGCTCAATATATTTAAAAAATATCTCAACCAAGTTCAATAAACCAACAAGAAATGATGATGGATTTGAATCAAATGGTGAGATGTCTATCTTTAAAAAAAGTGGGCAAACAAAAGGGGCTTCAGATGGAATTAGACTACCTCATGATGAGTTCAACCAAGCATGTATGTATGTTCTTCAAAATTGTGAAGAGGTTTCACCATTCATGGAGTAAGTCTTTTTTTAATTCAAATATAATTTCATATTGAGATAGTTTAATTAATCTTTACTAACACAAAACGTAGAGAATACATGAGAGAAATGGAAATACAAGGTGCAACGAGACCTCAAGGGATACATAATAACAAATTTATTGAGTGGTTTTGTGCACGTGTAAGTGTTTACTTCAACAACGCTTTACTATTAGTGTTGACATTTCATTATAAACAAGTCTTATTGATTTTTGTAGATATTTGTACTAGCTGCACAAGGACGTGCAACTGATGAGCTCATAAGCTTAGCTGTCGGTCCTGAACCATTGGTGCATCGATATTCGATATTTATGGTGAATGGATTTAGGTTTCAAACAAAAGAGCTTGTGAGAAAAACGCAGAACAGTGGAGTTCTTGTGAGAGGAGATGATGCAGACTCTAATAAGGAGTATTATGGTGTATTGGAGGACATTTATGAGTTGCGTTATGTGGGAAATCGAAAAATATATCTATTCAAGTGTCATTGGTGGGATGTGGCACGCCTAGGAAGAGGATATAAGATTGACCAATATGATTTTACAAGTGTAAATACTCATTGTGCTTTGAATACAAATGAGCCATTTGTGTTGGCATCTCAGTCTGAACAAGTCTTCTACTTGAATGACATGATCGATAAAGATTGGCTTGTTGTTGTAAAGACAAGTCCTTGGGACCTTTCTAATATGCCTGATGTTGAAGAAGAAGAATTAATAAATGACGAAGTTTATCAACAAGAGGAAGTCGAATGTAATATTTTGAATACCAATGATCATGAAACTAATATTGAGGTGTCTTTACATAGAGATGATATTGAACCAGAAACTGTTTTGCGTACTAATGATCAAGAAAATGAGGAAGATGATTTTATTAATGACCATCATACAGATGTATCCGAGGATGAAGAAAGTGAAGAAGAGTCACTTGTTGATAATGATGGAGAGGATAGTGATACATCCTTCTGAAGATTGAGAAACAAAGACGGTTCATATAGATGTCTACATGTTTTTTGGAAGTTCTTTGTATTTTGTTCTTTTGAGACTAAGATGAAATTAATTCATAACGCTTGTGGCTTTAGCTTTATAAACTGCTCTTTGTTTTTAGTAGAATCAGTGAGTTACATTTTCACCAATTAAGCAGCAGTTGTCAGCAAAATGTCCCACATTTCTTAAATTTATAGATTGATATTTTATTTGGCTGTCAGTGAATTACTTTATTTTACGAATTGATATTTTATTTGGCTTGTAGACATATTCTTAATCATCTTTAATTTCTTATTTTGATACTTGTGATTTTTATTTTATGTTGCAGGAAATGAAAGGAACTGGACGAGGTAAATTTGGAAGAGGCGATGTAAAAAGTGGACGTGGCAATTCTTGAGGACGTGAAAGTTTTGGAACTACGTGTCAACCACAACTACAACCAATAAGAGTTACCGAAATATCATTAGAAGCAGAACAATCATCTAACCCAAATCAAGGATCTCTACAGATAGGCCAAATATCAAGTCACCCTCTCCCAAGAACATCTCTAGAGACACAATCATCCAGAAATCTTGAAGAAAGCACACTCCCCTCTCCAGAGGTTGAAACTGGAACAGGTTAGTTCACCTCCCTTCTTAGTAGGAAACGACTGACTAGTGTTCTACCCGATTGTTGTTAGAGGATACCTGTTGGGGTTTTAGTTTGTTGTTGTTCAACTATTATTTTTTTATACAAGAAAGTATGTTGGTTAAGTGGAAGAATACTAGTATATTTTGGTTTTGCATTAATAGTATTATACAAGAACTATTTGATATTATGTTCTTTGAGCTTTTATTTGCTTTGCAGTTTCTCGCGTCAATAGAAAGAGAGGAAGAGGAAAATATAAATCTAAAACTGTTGATATTAAAACCAAGTATGGAGGAAAAATCAAAGTAATTATTCCAAATGACATTGATAGAGCTGTGAGTTCTGGGGCTAAAGATATTCTTAATTACTCAGGCTTGATCATGAGGAGCAGTATCTCGTTCCGAGATGGAAATTGGCAAAAGATTATTTTAAAACATGGAAAAGCAATGTGGTATAAGGTCAAGGTAATAAATCACTTTTAATTTTGTATTGCCTTTAGATTACCTAATTTATCAAACTTATTATTACAATGTGTTTAGGACAAATTTGAAGTTTGCATGGACTGAGAGAGCATAAGTTACAAGGCTTTGTGATAAGCACTATGCAAAGACTCTTTAGAGCTTGGAAAGCTCGATTGCATAACTGTTACTCTGCCTATAGTACCGATGAAGACAGATTGTCGCATTGTCCTGAGGATGTTGAGTTGGTGGATTGGAAATACCTAGTTAAGTATTTTGGTAGTGAAAAATTCAAGGTAACTTACTTATGCTTACATGAACAGACTATACTCTTTTAGTAGCACATTAGGATAAATATTTTCTGATCTCCTGACTTGGTGCAGGTTGTCAGTGAGAGAAACAGAAAAAATAGAGAAAAACAAATAACTAAGCATTCTTATGGTACAAGATCATTTGCAGAAGTAGAGGAATCTACGGTGAAAATATATTTCATATACTTCTTTGCTACATATATACATCTGCTCATATATTTTTTTTTCTTATTGAACTATATTATAGAGAAATCCTGAATCGGGAGAAAAAGAAACACCAGATAAAGTTTGGGAGATTCAACACACACGTAAAAATACTAATGGAGAACGTGAATGGTTGGATCCAATCACAACAGATTCATGTAATTCCCTAAAATAATTGCCTTGTTATCTTTTCGACCTACTACAAGTTACTTCCAATATGTAAGTTATGTTTTTGTGTAAATGGTTGCGTATTATTGTAGGATCAGCTCCAACAACTTGTTGTTGAACAACAATCTGAAGAGATCGAGCATCGCATGACTAGGGATGATATCTTATCTTCAGTTCTTGGTGAGAGATCAGGCTATGTTCGGGGGAAAGGATACGAAAAGAAACCTCCTAAAAAGACTCAAATACAGCAGGCAGACATAGAGGCTAGTGTGTCTTCAGCTATGGAAAGTATGCGTCAAGAGATGCAAGCTGATATGGATCGAAAGTTACAAGAAGAACGAGAGCAAATGACTGCTGATTTAAAAAGAAATATGGAAGAAGATTTGCAAAAAAAATTGGAAGAGGAGCGTGAACACATGAAAGGCAAAGTGGACAAGATGTTTCAAGAACAAATGGCCGCTATCATGACTAGAATGTAACAGGTACTTTCTCTTGCTCTTGAACAATTCTTCTCCTTTCATTGTCTGTTCTTCTTGTCGTAAAATCTCAAATGTTATTTAAAGATCTTATTTGCCTCTCAGTGAAGGCATTTTCTACCACATATCAAGAAAGAGTATGTGGCATCTGTTTGTTTTTTCAAGATTTTGATATTAGGAAGTTGTTAGCTCTGTTTATTGACTTCCCTTATGTGTAGGTTCTTTGTTTTTAGCGTGAAATGCCTCAGTTATCAAGGGTTTTAGTTGTGGGTGGATTGGTTTTTCTTTTTAAAAGTCTGAGATAAATATTTGTTTAATTGTGAAAAAGTATTATGTCTTCTAGTCTCTCTCGTGTATGCATGAAAAAGTATTATGAAGCTTTTCATAAGTTGTCTTGTAATGTGAGTAAATGTTTCTTGTTCTGCCTCTGCTATTAATATTAGAAAAGATTGTTTCTTGTTACTTAAGTGACTAACTTGGAATCAATTTAGCCTCTTGACATATTCTTGTTTCCTTCTGTGTGTTTACTCTTTTTTAACACAATATGAACTAATGTAACTAGATTTCTGTCACTATTATTACTGGATCTCTAAGTCATCACTAGAATTAGAAATTTAATTTGTGATGGATGTAGCACTTAAGAGAACAAATGAGATTCTCTTACTGTATTAGATTATTTAATGTCCATATCATGTATAGTTTTGATTGTTGATTTAAATAGAGGATTTGCTTGTTGTGTTGCAATTAAAATTTTTGGTGTGGGTTTTCGAATGACAACAACTGCCAGTATCTTATTATATATTTTCATACACAAAAAAATAAAGTATTGAAACTATGATGGTGTTGATTTTAAAGTCTTATGTTACTCTTGTTATTATTAGCATTTGATTGTGGGAATTAGAAAGTGATTGTGTGTTTTTCTAATTTCAGGGACAAGGTTCTTAAACAATGGGGCACGATCAAGAAGTAGTTTTAAGGCGTGCAATGAAAGTTTTTGCTTTTTGGCCATATGTATATGGATACAACGATAACTGAACTACTAGCGTGTTATTATATATATATATATATATATATATATATATATATATATATTATAATGTATAGTTGAATTTCTAGTACTGGGAGTATTTGTAATATTTAACTTGAAAATGCCTTTTGTATTAATTTTGTGAAATACAAATAGATGTTTTTAATAGCTATATATATGTATTGATTTTAGAGAATTTAATTCATAACATTAAATATTGTTCTTCAGTGATGAGATGAATGTTGCCACAAGTGCTATAGTAATTTTACTGGTGATTTTTAGATACTACTAAAAATTACTTTTTGCATTGACATAAAAGTTGCCACTGATAATTAGTTTATTTTGTGGCGGAAAAAGTCGCTGCTAATTAATAGTGTGTAGCAGCGAGATGAAAGGTGATACTAATAGTTAATCGTTTTTTGCAGCGGTAGAAGTCGCTACTGATATTAATGTTTAGTTGTGACAAAGGTTGCCACATAAAGTTTCTATGTTTTTGTGGCAACAATCTCGCCACTAAAGGGCTTGTTTTTAGTGGCGACTTGACAAATAGTGGTGTTGCGATTTTATTTTTGTGGCATATTTGTTAACAAATTGTGACGGATTATGTCGCCACAGATGAGTGTTTTTTGTGGCGACACTCTTTTGTCGCCCCAAATAACTTTTAGTTATAGAATTACTACCAACGGAGAGTAAGTCACCACAATAAACTTTTAGTGGCAACATTTGGAGTTTTTGTGGCGACTTCTACCGCCACAAAAAGGCAGATTTCTTGTAGTGATGAATGTTGAAATTATGGTTTTAAACTTCTTCTCCACATGTAGTTGGACAAAATCTTCATTATCATCAAATTTGTTGCAAATTGGTTTGAAACCGCTTAAATGCATCTTCAACCTCGATGAACCATTGGATAATGGGACTATTGAACCATGTGCTCTAATACCACTTGTTGAGTTCGAAAGTGATTAGAGCGTCATGCTGAAACTTATAATTTGTAAATCATATGATGATATATTAGATGACAAATAAAACTATACCAAAAGACATAATATTACTATATGATAGGACCAATTGATAATTAAAAACTAATAATAATAATAAAAAAAAAAATATATATATATATATATATTAAAACTGTTGAGAGAAAAATCTCCCCATTAACAAAACTTTCTTAACGACTATATTGTGGATTATACTATGAGAATATGAATCTTCAATTTATAGATCTCTAAATTTTTCATCTAAGAAAAGAATAAATCAAATATGGAAGAAAATTATACATTCCTTTCAGGAAAAGTTAAAGCATTTATGGTAATATGTTTACTTTCATTTAAGAAAAAAAATAAATCTTAAAATATGGTAAGAAAATCAGGGCAGAAACCTAACAGGAACGGCTACCGTGCAAATTGAGTTTTTTAACCCACAAAAATTTCAAGCCACATAACACTTTTTTGTGTTATTAAGCCGCGCGGCTTTAAGTTTTCGTTCATTTTGTTACTTTGCTAATATAGATTCAGTTTCATTACTTTGCTAGAATTCATTGCCACTGAAACTTAGTAATTTTCTGTTATTTGGAAATAAAATCTACATATAGCAAAAAGGAAAAAAACTAACGCAACAAAGGAAAAACTGATGCAAGTATATGTTTTCTTTCAAAAAGAGAATCAGACATGTATCTACCAATGAACTATCCACTTATTTTTATAAGTGGGTTCACACATATAAAATATTATGTATCGTTACAAATATAGAACAAAAATAGGATTCCTTCGAAGTAAGTAGCTCCGCCCCTGAATAGGAGGTTTGATCGAAAGTAAAAGAGAACTCTTGAAAAGAGGCTTGCTAACATCTTCCCAATTGCTCCCAAATTTCACTTTCTTCAAGTGTATGCTCCAAAGCTCCCAAATAAGAAGCAATGTAAATGTTAATTAACAATATATAACAACATAAATAAATCTTGCATAATCAGTCAATAGTTGTTCCTATCTCCTTAATACAAACAGCCACCATCTCGCCATTGCTCAACACAAAAGACTTCACACGTTATAAACTAAAAATTAGTCTGAAAGTAAATTACGCAAAAGAGATAGGTGGCGAATCTATAACTCAAAAGAAATAGTGGAAGCTAATTAATATCATCATGCATATGATGGTCAGTGTGGAAGAAAAGAAATGGAAGATATTTTGAAGATAGATTTAATTTAAATTTTATTCGAAAAAGTAATACGGAATTGTTTAACATCTTTATTTTTTTGGTGTAAACAACTACGAATAGAAGATGTAGATCATAGGGAGCTTGCAGTTTTGATCTACATCTTCTATACAAAGTTGTTTATATCAAAAAAGAAAAAATACTAAACTATTCTATTTTACTTTGTGAACGAGACTAGATCTATCTTCAAACATCTACTATTTCTTTCCATCCTTTGTGTAATTTTCTTTTGCACTAGTTATTAGTTTATAATGCGTGGGATCTTTTCAGTTAAGCAGTGGAGAGAAGGTGGTTGTTGGATTAAGGAGATAAGAATATGACAAAGTTCTAATTTTTTTTCTTCTATTCCATTATTTGAAACACAAATTTGATGGGAGTAAGAAATTTAGAATCTAAAGGAACTAAAAATTTCGAAAGTAAATTGTCTTAAAAGAATTTTGGTCTACATACACTGCAATACTAATAGTTTATAAAAATCAAGACTCAAACCTGCTTCAAGGAGATGAGAGCGCCTTAATCTTTATTAGTACATCTCTCAATAGCTCAGGAGGCATATTAGCCCAACAGATTGCTATTCTTGCTTGTCAATTTACAAATGGTTGCCCTCTGTTTATACTACTAATTTAGGGTTACTATATAAATAATAATTGTTATGTGAGTCCTTATATATTTACAAATAAGTCTACATTCTAGAATACTCTATACAACTAGAATATTCTAAGGGGTTTTCATGTAAATTCATGGAATTCTAAGATCTTCCAAAGATTTCGCCATATATTTCCAGAATATTCCACTAAGGACTATTCTTCTTTCAATGTAAGTCCTCCGTATGGACAATATATAAATAATAATTGTTATGTGAGTCTTTACATACTTACAAATAAGTCTACATTCTAGAATACTCTATACAACTAGAATATTTTATGGCTTTTTCATGTAAATCCATGGAATTATAAGATCTTCCAAAGATTTCACCATATATTTCTAAAATATTCCACTAAAGACTATTCTTCTTCTGATGTAAGTCTTCCATGTGAACAATATATAAATAATAATTGTTATATGAGTCTCTACATATTTACAAAAAAAGTCTCCATTCTAGAATACTCTACACAACTAGAATATTCTAAGGCTTTTTCATGTAAATTCATGAAATTCTAAAATCTTCCTAAGATTTCTAGAATATTCCATTAAGGATTCTTCTTCTTCCAATGTTGGACAAATTCATGCCACATAACGCCTAAGAGATATGATGACATGGCAAAACATGACATTAGGGTTGAAAGGTTTTGTGAAAAGTAAGAAAATTCTTCTTTAGTTTTTGGGCTTTACAGTGACAGCAAGTGTTGGTATGTGTTGTGGCCTTTTGTCCACATAACCGTTTGATAATCTCTGACATCTACTAGACAAGACGAAAATCATGCAGAAACCAAATAGATGACGACTCTTAAATAGATTAGTACCAATTCAATCGAAATTTTAGGTTTAATTAAATGACATATTACTTACTAATATTGTCTAGTAGTGCTAAATAATATAGCTCTTGAATTGGTGAATGCTATGCAAGGTAAAGAAGTCCTGTGGTTAAAAAAAAAAAAAAAAGAAACACAAACTTCTTTAGTTACTTTAGGCATATCAAACATAAAATTAATTCATAAGTAGTGTTTGAACAAACAATTAATCTCCTGTAAGGAATGAACAAAGAGGCACGACGAAGAAAAAACAAATATAGTATCACCCATTAAAAATTATTAAATGACAGACTTGATTGAAAGAAAAATAAGAAGAAAGGCTCAAATCTAGATACATAAAGAAGTCTAAAATCAAAATAAAATAAAAGGTATTATTTTTAGAGAAATTCAGAATTTTACCTCCATTTGGAAACATGATCAACCTTTTTAACTTCAAATGGAAAGAGGCCATGAAAAATGGATATAAATTAATAACAATGAGAAAAGTACTAATTTATCAACAACAAAAAAAGGGTCCATTACCAGCGGAGTACTCTCATGGCATCATCCATCATCTTCAAAACATTACCAAAGAATTGATTAATATAATAATATTAATTAAATGTGTCAAGACCTGAGAACTGATCTTATAAAAGGGCTACTGGCTACTATTGTGGCCAATCCTTTTTGTCATCTTTTCTTCACATCTTAACCACTGAAATACCACTACGACTTTTATTTTAGTTCTCTGAGGGTTCATACATTTTTATTAACAAAAGGTGTGTCTTATTTACTGACATTGTGGAAACACTAAAGTAATGAGCATTAGAGTCCTTCCTAGAGATAGAATATTAAATGAGAATACTATATTTTGAAAGTATCTTCTCGCAAAATTTTCTATTTTTTGTTCATGAAATTAAGGTCCTTCACATGTAAATATCTTCTTTTGACTAAATATATGTGCAGTACATCAAAATGTCATTTGAACCTTGTGGTCTTAAACATGTCACGTAGAATGATAAAATTTAAGAGTTATGAATATAGAAAAAGACATTTTTTTTAATAAACTTAAAAAGAAAGTAAGACACATAAATTGAAATCAAGGAATTGTTTTACTTATCCTAACAGGGCTATCATGGAAATGCATTCTGAGTACGGCTGCAACAATATATTAAGCTTTTGGAACTTGCTACTGATTTTTTTTTATATCACCTCTCAGACAACACTGGTTCAAGAATAATAGTTGGTAAGCTCAATAACGATGAAGTAACTGAAATTAGAGAAAAAGAGTGCAAGAATAGACTTTGTACTGCAAGATTTTCTTTTTTATTTTCAGAACTTGTAACAATTTGCAAAATAGAGGTTATCTCACAAGTATTGATTAAAAAATTGTTAAGGTGTAAGCTCTTACTAATGGTAATCTATACATTCAAGTTTAAATACTAAAAATTTCTTCATATTGATTGCTACAGAAAGTATCACCTGCCAATTATGTATGATAAAAACTACTCATTTGATAAATTCTTAAAGCTTAGTATCTAATTGCAGCATATCTAAAGTCCAATATACTTTTGCAATTTATTTTTACCTAAGCTACTGAAATCATTCATGAAAAATAGAGGGAAACATAAACATACGCCAACCGGATCACACCAAAAATTAGGGGTCAATAGAAAAAATAACTGAAAGAGGACCCGCGTCCGCCAAAAAGTTATTTAACAGAAAATTGAGAAACTCCACAAGAAATCCAAAAGTGAAGAACAAAAGGAGGAAAATTGGAAGATGAAGGAGCAAATTTTTTTGGTCTCACCTGTTAAAGAGCAACAAAATGATGCAAGTACCCCCAATTGAAATACATGTCTGAAAGTAAGCTAACTCAAATTCCAAACACCGATTTATTAGGTTCGTTGTTTCTGCAGTATAAAATAATTTTCGGCAATTGAACAAAAAATTCCAATATCCTTGTTAAACTCGTGAATCAAGTAAGACTGACCAAAGTAAAATACAGAATCTAAATTTTCCTTAAGATGCCAAACTGAGAATTAACTAACAAACCTGCGGTAAAAGATTGCTCCTCTCCGAATGCTTCCTCGTCCTCTCTGGGTCTGAGTGAAAATTGATGGACATGCAAGAAAAAGAATGGAGAAATGGAAAGACCTAGAAGAGAGTAGGAGAAACCAAAGTATTCAATCACATGTGAATTGCTAGAAAAATGAAATAGTATACACGTGTTGATATGAAATGAACATCAAAATATTGTCCAATTAAATAAGCCCAAATTTATGGTACACTTTACAAAGCTTATTGTACAATCAATAACTGTTGTGTTCGTCCAAGTTCCAACAAAGTCCCATTTCTAAATAAGGAGAATATAATAATATCTTAATTACCGTAAACCATCATAAACCAAAAAAAAAAAATATAACACATTTGGTCATAATAATACAAAAAAACACATACATGGAAGAAAAAAGAAAAGAAAAAGAAAGTTCATTAGAATCCGGACATATCTCTTTTTCTAGCAAATGAGTTGGCGTAAGTAAGATCTGGCAGTAACAATGTCATTATTTTGTGAGGTACTTTTATATTTCTTAAAAGGAAAAAATTAATAACAGTTCACTTTGATACAATAGAAGGAGAAATAGAAGAAAAAAAATGGTACTATCAACAAAATTACAAAGATACATGAAATCAACTTAGGATAAATATAATTATTATGACATCAAACGGAGTTTCATGATGACGCTTGAAATAGGGGATTGATCTATGATTAGAGTGCTTGTAAGATAGGGATTAGAGTTAGCTGATAAGAAGAGCTTAGATATGAGCCTGAAATTAAAAAATATCTATATTTTCTTAAATTGCTATATTTTGAGAAGTGTGATTATATTGTGTTATTAGTTAAAAATATCTTTAAAACTGATACTTTGGAATCATATTTCCTCATATGATAATCTCTCATTTGCTTCTTCTCCTTTTGGAGCCTCCTCATCGACATGCATCGAACGAGATTACTTCTGATAAGGAGGTATTTTTATCCTCCCTAGTCTCCATCTACTTTCACCTAGATTCTGAAATGTGTTGCTTAGTCAGAATATTCAGAACTGATTATGAAAATATTTTAATTATTGTTCTTTCTTTTTTATGAACTCCTCACCCAACCGCAAACCTAGTGGTGCATGGCTTTTTACTTTTAGAGTGCATCACTTCACTTGAGTGTTGTATAACTTAACCTTTCACACTAATAGTGGTACTATTTATTATTTCTTGTATCCAAATTGTTGTTCTATTTTGTGTAGTTACTAGTCCTTTTAAGAATGTTAGTCATTTTTTATTGAGAAAATACATCAAATTCCCTCTGAACTTGGCAGCACAATTTATTTTAGCACTTAAACTACACGGGCAATTAAATATCCCCCCCCCCCCCCCCCCCAATTAACATCTTCGAAGTGAATTAAATACAATTTTGAGAGTAGATTACCACTCTCACCTGCCACATCATAGTCATGTAAGTGCCACATCACAACCATGTAAGCACCACATCATTAATTTTCAATCTTTTATTTTTTTTGCTTATTCACCCTTTTTCTTAAACATTTTTAAAAATTCATTACTCTAATCAATTAATTAAAAATGCATTTTAAAATCAAAATTGCCCCACCTTCTTCCACCCCTTCTCTTCTACCCCCTCCCCCTCTTTCTTCTTTTTGATTTTCACCATTTTTAGCCTTCACTGGCTTATTTTTTTCCCGACCATTTTTTGCCTTCAATAGTTATTTTCTTCTTCAACATTCATCAATTTTATTTTTATTTTTTAAAAAAAGCATACTTACTTTTTATTCTTCGAACCCTCTCCTACAAATCTGCCAGGAGAATGATATTTTCTGAAAGTATTTTTTTTCTTAACAACTCAAATGAAAAATGAAGGTTGTATAAGAAAGTTGATAGGCCCACATTTTTTGCATCACAACTGCTAGAATTCAAAATGGATCACTTAAAATTCAAGAAAGTTTACATTCAATAATATGAATTAGGTGTTGGATTTTTTGGATTAATGAATGACTAGTGAGGTGAGAGATGAACTTGAAGGAAAAATGACTAATATGGAAGAAGAAAAGTATAAGGAGTGCTTTAATGGGGAAGGCAACAAAATAAAGAGAAAACAAATAGATTATTTTTAAAAAAAAAATTGAACCTACAAACTTCATTTACTTTTAAACAAGAAAGTTCACATTTTTTTAAAAATTTAACTTATAAAATAATTTTAAAACCATTAGTTATATATTGACCAATAAAATAATGTCATGTGTATGGTATTACCATTCTGTTTATTTTTTATCATTTCACGCACTTTTAGGAGATTGAGTACACTCACTTTGCCACGTCTGCTCTTAGGAGGGTGGTATTTAATCACTTCAAAATTGTTAAGGGGATATTTAAACTCCCGTTAGTTAAAGTACTAAAGTAAATTTTGTTGTCAAGTTCAGGGGGGATTTGATGTATTTTTTCTTTTTTATTTTAGAATGTTTGTCATTTTTTATTTTAATTTTTTTACTATGGCTTCTCTCAACACCACACCTTCCCCCCTCCCCCCGTCCCCCCGCACCCCTTTTTTTAAAAAAATGCTTTGATATGTTTTTTGTTGAGCCGATGATCTATAAAAGAGAGAGTTGAAAATACCATAATTTCTTTTGTTGATAAATTATAAGGGAGAGAAAAAAGGAACAATAAAAGCAAACTTACTAGGAAATAGAGAGAGAAAATCAAGAAAAAAAACCATTTTTCAAGAAAAAGAATGTAGTTGTTTAATGCCAAATAAATATTAAAAAAAAACCTTTTATCGCTAAAAAGTTTAGTTTAAAATAGGCTATTAAATGCCAATTAAGTTTTTAAATTGTCATAATATGCCAATTTTCCAATGGCATGACTGCAGTGCAAATTAAGCTTTTTAACCCACAAAAAATTCAAGCCACATAACACTCTTTTGTGTTTTTAAGCCGTGCGACTTTAAATTTTCGTTCATTTTCTTATTTTGCTAATATAGATTCAGTTTCATTAATTTGCTAGTATTCATTATCACTGAAACTTAGTAATTTTCTGTTATTTGAAAATAAAATCTACATATACCAAAAGGGAAAAAAACTAAAGCAACAAAGGAAAAACTTATGCAAGTATATGTTTTCTTTCAAAAAGAGAATCAGACATGTATTTACCAATGAACCATCCACTTATTTTTATAAGTGGGTTCACACATATAAAATATTCTGTATCGTTATAAATATATAATTTACACAAAAATTATAAGATTCCTTCAAAGTAGCTCCGCCCCTGGATAGGAGGTTTGATCGAAAATAAAAGAAAACTCTTGAAAAGAGGCTTCATATATGTAATCCGCTAACATCTTCCCAATTGCTTCCAATTTTCACTTTCTTCAAGTGCATGCTCCAAAGCTCCCAAATAAGAACCAATGTAAATGTTAGAAAAATATATAACAACATAAATCGATCTTGCATAATCAGTCAATAGTTGTTCCTATCTCCTAAATAAAAACAGCCACCGTCTCGCCATTGCTCAACACAAAAGATTTCACACGTTATAAACTAAAAATTAGTCTGAAAGTAAATTACACAGAAGAGATAGGTGAGGAATCCAAGACTCAAAAGAAGTGGTTAATTGAAGCACATGGTGGTTAGTGAGGAAGAAAAGAAATGGAAGATGTTTGGAAGATAGATTTAATTTTATTTCACAAAGTAATATGGAATTGTTTAATTTAACATCTTTATTTTTTGGTATAAACAACTTAGAATAGAAGATGTAGATCATAGGGAGCTTGCAATTTTGATCTACATCGTTTATATCAAAAAAGAAAAGATACTAAACTATTCTATTTTACTTTGTGAATGAGACTAGATCTATCTTCAAAACATCTACGATTTCTTTCCATCCATACTAACCACCATATGTATAATGATATTAGATTCCACCACTTCTATTGAATCTTGGATCCCCCTCTCCTTTATGTAATATTCTTTTGCAGTAGTTATTAGTTTATAATGCGTGGGATCTTTTCAGTTAAGCAGTGGAGAGAAGGTGACTGTTGGATTAAGGAAATAAGAATATGACAAAGTACTATTTTTTTCTTCTATTCCATTATTTGAAACACAAAATTGATGCGAGTAAGAAATTTTGAATTTTAAAGGAATTGAAAATTTCAAAAGTGAATTATCTTAAAAGAATTTTGGTCTACATACACTGCAATACTAATAGTTTATAAAAATCAAGACTCGAACCTGCTTCAAGGAGATGGGGAACGCTAGCAAAAGCAACCACACCACATTTAGCCCAATAGATTGCTATTATTCTTGCTTGTCAATTACTAATGGTTGCCCTCTATTTATACTACTAATTTAGGGTTAACATATAAATAATAATTGTTATGTGAGTCCCTACATATATACAAATAAGTGTTCATTCTAGAATATTCTATACAACTAGAATATTCTAAGGGTTTTTCATGTAAATCCATGAAACTCTAATATCTTCCAAAGATTTCTCCATATATTTCTAGAATATTCCACTAAAGACTATTTTTCTTTCCATGTAAGTCTTCCATATGGACAATATATAAATAATAATTGTTATGTGAGTCCCTACATATTTACCAATAAGTCTTCATTCTAGAATACTCTATACAACTAGAATATTTTAATGGTTTTTCATTGTAAATCCATGAAATTCTAAGATCTTTCAAAGATTTCCCCATATATTTCTAGAATATTCCACTAGGGATTATTCTTCTTTCAAAGTAAGTCTTCCCTATGGACAATATAATTGTTATATGAGTCCCTACATATTTACAAATAAGTCCACATTCTAGAATACTCTTAAACAACTAGAATATTCTAAGCCTTTTTCATGTAA
Organism: Solanum stenotomum; assembly: GCF_019186545.1. NCBI lineage: Eukaryota > Viridiplantae > Streptophyta > Magnoliopsida > Solanales > Solanaceae > Solanum > Solanum stenotomum. The sequence continues at coordinate 1,700,258 of NC_064288.1, read as the reverse complement.
ATCCATGGAATTCTAAGATCTTCTAAAGATTTCTCCATATATTTCTAGAATATTCAATTAAGGGATATTCTTCTTCCAATGTAAGTCTTCCATATGTACAAATTTATGCCACGTGACTCCTAAGTGATATGATGACATGGCAAATCACGACATTAGGGTTGATAGGTTTTGTTGAAACGTAAGAAAATTCTTCTTTAGTTTTTGGGCTTTATAGTGACAATAAGTGTTGGTATGTGTTGTGGCCTTTTGTCTCACATAACCATTGGATCATCTCTGGCATCTACTAGATATAATAAAATCTTAATTACCGTAAACCATCATAACTATAACACATTTGGTCATAACAATACAAAAAACACTTTCATAGAAGAAAAAAAGAAGAAAAAGAAAGTTCATTAGAATCTGGACAAATCTCCTTTTCTAGTAAATGAATTGGTGTAAGTAAGATCTGGTAATAACAATGTCATTATTTTGTGAGGTACTTTTATATTCCTTAAAAGGAAAAAATTAATAATAGTTCACTTCGATACAATAGAAGGAGAAATGGAAGAAAAAGAATGGTACTATCAACAAAATTACAAAGATACATGAAGTCAACATAGGATAAATATAATTATTATGACACCAAACAGAGTTTCATGACGACGCTTAAATAGGGGATTGATCTATGGTTAGAGTGCTTGTAAGATAGGGATTAGAGTGAGCTGATAAGAAGAGATTAGATATGAGCCGGAAATTAAAAATTATCTATATTTTCTTAAATTTTTATATTTTGAGAAGTGTGATTATATTGTGTTATTAATTAAACATATCTTTTAAACTGATACTTGGGAATCATATTTCCTCATATGACATGAAAATCTCTCATTTGGTTCTGCTCCTTTTGGAGCCTCCTCATCGACATGCATCAAACGAGATCAGTGAAGTACCATGCACTCTAAAAGTAAAAATCCATGCACCATTAGGTTATCGGTTGGCCGGGGGGTTCGTCAAAAAGAAAGAACAATAATTAAAATATTTTCATAATCAGTTGTGAATATTCTAACTGAGCAGCACGTTTCAGTATTGAGGTGAAAATTAGATGAAGACTAGGAAGGATAAAATGCCTCTTTATCAGAATTGATCTCCGTCTAGTGTCATAATAATCATAATTATCCAATGTTGACTTCATCTATCTTTGTAATTTTGTTGATAGTACCATTCTTTTTCTTCCATTTCTCTTTCTATTGTATCGAAGTGAACTGTTATTAATTTTTTTTTTCCTTCTAAGGAATATGGAAGTACCCACAAAATAATGACATTGTTACTATCAAATCTTACCTACGCCGATTCATTTGCTAGAAAAGGAGATATGTCCAGATTCTAATAATGAACTTTTTTTTTCCTTCAATGAAAGTATTTTTTGTATTGTTATGACCAAATGTGTTGTAGTTATACGGTAATGGTTATAATGATATTTGAAGGTGAAAATAATTTGATTTTATTATTAATTTTCACTATAAAGAATACACAAAATTAAAATGATAAGATGAAAAATTTAATTTAAAAATACAATACATAACATGATAATCAAATACAAGATAACAATACAATACATAACATAATAATTTAAATACACGATCAAATACAATACAATACATAATATTTAATTTATCACAACTATTATTTAGTAATTCGATAGGTCGTTTTCAGATTTAGCACTATTCGGAAAAAAAATTAGGGTATGATCCAGAGATTGTTGCGATTATGGTTGTGTGTGATTGTTGATTTCTTTTTTCAATTATTCATTGTTGTTCTTGTTGCATGTAATCACATGCAACGTACAATAAAATATGAATGGAATTGTCCAAAGAATTGTTGTCGATTGTGGTTATGTTATTTAGAAATTTAGAATAAAATATAATTTTATATATTAAATTAAAATTTTGAAATAATAAAATTTATATCACATGAAAATTTTATAATGTAATTATTTGGGAAAAAGAAAGATAGGATTTATATTATGAAATAAGAAAATAAGAATGAAATAGAAATAATAATATAATATTGAGGAGAGAATTGTTTTTTAAAAAAAAAAAATTGGGTTGGAATTGCGGTTGTCTGAAAAAATTAAAAACTCTATATTTTGAGAGTAAAATAGAATTTAAGATTGGAGATGCCCTTCATAGAATATTCTAGAAATGTATTTATAGAGAAATCTTTGAAAGACCTTAGAATTCCATAGATTTACATGGAAAGTCCTTAGAACATTCTAGATGTGTAGATTATTCTAGAATGGGGACTTATTTGTAAATATGTAAGAACTCACATAATAATTATTATTTATATATTAGCCCTAAATTAGTTGTATAAATAGAGATACAAACCATTTGTAAATTAACCAAGCAAAAATCAAGCCATCTGCACACTAACTCTCCTCCCAAATCCTCTAATCCCAGATGATGTTCAGACATGAAATTCAATGTACCTCATCAGAGATTTCTAGATCTGTATAGTTGCTTATCATGGATCAGTCCTTTTTCAAATCTTTAATTGAATGGTATTTATTGATTCAATTAAAGATTAACGTTCGCATCTCCTTGAAGCAGGTTCCACTCTTAATTTTTATAAACTATTAGTATTTCAGTTTATGCCTTTGCTTTCTTCTGCATATATTGGGGATGAACCATATAGTTGATATTTATATCTACTACTATTGTTTATGAAATGAAAGTGGAATGCATATCTTGTATTAGTTTGACTAAAAGTAGTCTCCTATCTCTCTTGATTTGCTATTCTATGTCCCCTTATTTTTTGCATATCTGTTTTCCTTGCTGTGAACTTCTAGAAGAGTGAAGCAAGACTAAGATGGATTAGGCATGTGCAGAGCAAGTGCATTGACACCTAGTGAGAAAGTGCAATAGGTTGGTTGTAAGGGATACGCGAAGGGGTAAAAGGGTAGAGGTTATTAGACATGACATAATGCAACTTTATGTTGTCAAGTACATGACTCTAGATAAGGAGTGGGGATCGCGTATTTAGGTAGACGGTTAGTAGGGGTGAAGTGTTATCTTGCCTTGCGAAGGTTTAGGCTTGTTGAGTCTGTCGTAGTTCTTGTTACCCTTGTAATTCTTGTCATATGTTGTTTGTTGTGTTTTAATTATCGCATTATTTTGTTGTTCTTATAGTTTCTTTCTTATAAGTTTTACACTACTTTCTTATTTACTGCTATGTTTTCCTTATTGTTTTTTTTCTTTTACTTTGATTTGATGCGCTACAGCCGAGAATCTTTTGAAAATAGTTTTTCTACCTCTATGAGGTAGTGGTAAGATTTGGTACACTATACCTCTCAGGCCCCACTTAGTGGAATTTCATTGGGTATATTGTTGATGTAAATGATACTGAACGAAAGCAATTATGAAAGAAAAGAAATTACAACAACAATATACATAGTGAAATTCTACAAGAAGGGTCTTGGAAGGGTAGAGTGTATGTAGACCTTACCACTACCTCGTGTAGATAGAGAGGTTGTTTTCAAAAGAGTCTCGGCTCAAGTGCAACGAATTTTAGTACAAAGAATTAATAAAACAGTATAAAAAAAACATAACAACTAACAAGGGAAGCAGTGGAAAGCCTACAAGAACAACAAAATAATACTATAATTAAAACACTAGTAAAAACAGACGACGATAGATATCAAAAGCAAGAACTACAATAATACAGTTAGTACAACGACAAGCCTGAACTCGTGAAAAGCAAGACAACACTCCATTACCATCTACCCTAGTACCCATCCTCCAGACTCTCTTATCTAAGGTCATGTCATCGACAACTTGAAGGTGTGTCGTGTCATATCTAATCACTCATCCCTAACACTTCTTTGGCCTACCTCTCCCCATACCTACTATAACCAACCTCTCGCACCTCCTTAGTAAATGTCGGCACATTTCTTCACATGTCCAAATCATCTCAGTCAGACTTCCCTCGTCAAAAAAAGTTATAAAGAGCAAATAACACAAACCATACTCTTTTATTTTTGGAAGGGGTGGTTACTCCAGTTGAAATATCAAAGCAAATAGCTATTTCGAGCAACCATAAATTAGTTTGAAGTTTGAACCATATAGAGAACCTGTGTAGTTGGTAGATGTTTATTCATAGCAGCAAGAGATTAGAGATAACTTAGCTTGAGCCATACAACAAACCTCATAAATCCAAGTGTCTAAGTATTTATAGTGATAGTTTTAAAAAAATTACTAAACATAGCTATACTTTAGATTTTATAGTGAATCCCTAAAAATATACCTTATTGTATCCCCTGACTCTTTCCTCGTTGATGTCCATTGATTTAGAACCCCCCCCCCCCTCCCCCTTTCCTTCGCTCCTCTTTCCTCCTTTTTCTCATATTCTGTTTTTCATCAACTTCGAATCCAAAATTTTGTAGACCAAAATTCTTTAAGATATTCCTCAATTTCACTTTCCAAATTTTCAATTCCTTTAAATTCTAAATTTCTTATCCACATCAATTTTGTGTTTCAAATAATGGAATAGAAGAAAAAAAATATAGAACTTCATCAGATTCCTATCTCTTTAATCCTGCACCCACCATCTCAACATTGCTCGAAAAAAAAGGTTTCACGCGTTATAAATTAAAAACTAGTGCAAAAGTGAATTACACAAGGAGAGAGGGAGGGGGTGGGGGGATTCAAGACTCAAAAGAATTAGTGGAAGTTAATATCATTTTGCATATGATCGCCAGAAGGAAAGAAATGACAGATGTTTTGAAGATAGATCTAGAATTCACAAAGTAAAATGGTTAGATCAAATTATAAAAGTTATAGGGAGCTTGCAATTATGGTTAGAGTTGTAAATTTTTGAAGGTGACCAACATGTCCTTAATGCTAAAACATACAACTTTTACCAATGTTTCAGCATTAAGAACATGCTAATGGCCACCTTCAAAAATTTCGACCCTAATTGAAATTGCAAGCTCTCTAACTTCTATAATTTGATCTACATGTTCCATTCAAAGCTGTTTACACCAAAAGAGTAAGAATACTAAACTATTTCATATTACTTTGTGAATAAAATTAGATCTATCTTCAAAACATCTCCCATTTCTTTCCTTCCACACTGACCACCATATACATGATGGTATTAGCTTCCACCCCTTCTTTTGAGTCTTGGATCCCCCCCCCCCCTCTCTCTTCTGTGTAATTAACTTTCAGTTTATAACGCGTGATATCTTCAGTGTTGAGCAATGGTGTTTGTTGTATTAAGGAGATAGGAACAACTATTGACTGATTAGTGATTATGCACTCGAAAGGGGGGAGGGTAGGAGGGAGATAGAGAAAAAATGGCTGTTATATATCAACTTATAATCTAAGCTTTATTTTACTTGTATTTGTTGCTCAAGCCACTTTGAGCTGATTGAACAAAACCAATTGCTGCACAAGATTGATTTATGTTGTTATATATATTGCTCTCTAACATTTACATTGCTTCTTATTTGGGAGCTTTGGAGCATCATACACTTGAAGAAAGTGAAAATTGGAAGCAATTGGGAAGATGTTAGCAAATTATATATATGAAGCCTCTTTTCAAGAGTTCTCTTTTACTTTGGTACTTTCGATCAAACCTCCTATCTAGGAACGGAGCTACAATGTTATGTGTGGGAGGGTCGAACGAATCCAATAATTGTAGTATAAATTCTATATTTATATTAGAAAACATTGTAACTATACAAAATACTTTACAAATGCGAACCCATCGAGCAATTTTTTCTCCTTTTTTAGCTACGTCTGATTCTCTTTTTAAAAGAAAACATATACTTCTTCCTTTTTGCTACGTGTAGAATTCTTTTTTCAAATAACAAACATAAAATTAACAAATGAAAAAATAGCAAAAAGCACTTCGTTCTCTGAAACAAAAAGGAGACTATGATTTCTTTCACAGATGCATGCCTTTCATTTATACTTTGGTCCATTTTATATCATCATATTGCTATTAGGAGGGCAAAAGTATTTTTTTTAAGAAAAAACACTTCTTTTTTTTTGAAAAATCAAGTGTTTGGCAAACCCTCAAATGTAATTTTAAATAGAAGCACAAACAGTTTTTCTGTTGTTGGGAAGAAGCTAAAAATTTCTGTTTCTGAAAAAAAGCAGAAACAGAAGCAGAAAATTATTTTTTTGAAGACTAGAATATCCTTACATATTTAATTATTTACCAATATATCTCTTATTAATTAATTAACATATTTCATAAGTATTGTTAAGTTTCATTCAAGAATTTTATTTTTTATTTTTATATGATAAACTTTTTATTTTATTTATGTTTATATATTATTTTACGTATTATTAGAAATAGGTAATAATAATAATAATAATATTTTGCAGGTGGTGGGCTAAACATTTTGAAATATGGTTGCAATATGCAAACTTTTATGAAATGTATGCAAAAAGAAGGATAAACTCTGGGTGCATTGGATACACACATACTATGGGAGGACCAATACACTATGGGGGTCTATAGTTCCACAAGAATTATGGATCGTGTAGAAAATCTTGAAGGCGACAAAATATCTAGAAGCAGTTGGATACCAATTAACAGGAGGATATTGTACGTATGGAAAAATTCTCTATCCAGAAAGTCTACACAAGGCTCAGGGGTGAATATGAGAAAGTGGCTTGTATGTAATAATGTTGGAGCCCCCCGATGGATTTTTATCTTATTCATAGGATTACATGGCAGATTACTTACAAGAAGTAGATTAGCACAGTGGGGATATCTGGAAGATGTCATGTGTCATTTATGTCGTACAGAAAGGGAGCATCTATTTTTCAAATGTTGTTTTGTTGCTATGATCTGAAATAAAATATTGACTTGACAGGGGATTCTAAGGGATGCAACAGGATGGGAGGAAGAACAAAGATGGACCATTGCTTACTGTAAAGGAAATAGTGCATCTGTTGTGGTATACAAAATGGCATTAGCAAGCAGTTTGTATTATATTTGGCAAGAGAGGAACCGGAAAGGACTGAAGGGGTAATTACGAGATTGATCATTCAAAACGTGCAAGTGTGAGGCTCTATGAAGACTAGTTTGCCTACAAAAATAATGGCTTAATTGAACTTCTATTTTTAAGAAACGTAAAATGTAGACTTGGTTGATGCAAGTGTAGGAAAGATGTTTGTGAGGAATAGTAGAATGCCAACTATTAAATCTCGCTACTCGAGCTCGAGAATCACTATTAATGGTGAATGAGAAGCTACTGCAACAATGCTAAGAGAGAACGACTTTGGATTCTCATTTATGAAAAGTAGGTTTGGAATGAATACAAGCTATCTATTTATACACATTCTAACTCTAACTGAATATGGTTAAATATCTAACTAACTATTGTAACTAACACCCACAGTAATACAAACTATACAATATGTAATTCTTAGGTCTTAATACCCCCCTCAAGTTGGTGGGGAAGCAACCACAACCAACTTGGACAATACAGTGGAATGCTTGACTCCTGTGAGGACCTTAGTTAGGATATCTGCCAACTATTGATCAGTGTGTGCATAATGGAGAGTGATGAGCCCTTCTTGAAGTTTAGTCCGGATGAAATGGCAGTCAATCTCAATGTGTTTGGTACGTTCATGGAAAACAGAATTCCGAGCAATGTGCAGTGCAGACTGGCTATCACAAAATACTGGAAATGGACCTGTAGTGGGAATAGTCAATTCACTGAATAACCTCTGTAACCAAACTAATTCACCAACGACTTTCCTAAGGGATCTGTATTCAGCCTCAGCTGAAGACAAGAAGATGGTTTCTTGCTTCTTAGACTTCCAACTCACAGGGCTGTCACCAAGTAAAACTATATATCCAGTAACAAATTTTCTGGAATCAGGGCATGAAGCCCAATCTGAATCACAAAAGGATCGAACTGTGCAGTCAACTGAATTGGACATAAAAATCCCCAGTGTAGGATCTTGTTTAAGGTACCTCAACATGTGAAATGATGCTTGCAGATGTGGCTCTCGAGGTGCATGCATGAACTGGCTGAGATGTTGAACCCCATATGTAATATCAAGCCTTGTGTCTGTGAGGAAGTTCAACTTACCAACAAACCTTCGATAATAAGCAGGATCTGAGAGTAAGGGTCCTTCATCAGCTCTTAATTTGATTAAAGGATCAAGAGGAGAAAAGAATGGTGCAAACTGAGTGCAGTTATACTCTTTGAGCAGGTCAAGTGCAAACTTTCGCTGAGAGATGAGTATTCCATCATGTTTATACAAAGCCTCCAGGCCAAGGAAATAGTGCAGCTTTCCTAGGTTTTTGATCTTGAAGGTATTATGAAAATAAGACTTCAAGCTGTTAATTTCAACTAAATCAGTACCAATAAGTAACACATCATCCACATAAACAGCCACAAATACGATGGAGGAATCTGATTTCTTATAGAACAAAGAATAGTCATTCATAGAGTGAGTATAACCTCTAGAGTTGAGGGCATCAGTCAATCTTGCATACCACTGTCTACTAGCTTGCTTAAGGCCATACAAGGACTTATTTAACTTGCAAACAAGTCTAGAACTACCAGTTTCTATACCCTTAGTTGTATCCAGTCCTTGGGGAATGCCCATATAAACTTCTTCATGTAGTTCTCCATGGAGAAATGTATTGTTAACATCCAACTGAAAGATGTCCCAATGCTTTTTAGCTGCAGTGACAAGCAAAGCTCTGACTATTGTCATCTTGACAACTGGAGAAAATGTTTCATTGTAATCAATCCCAGCATGTTATGTATAACCCTTCACTACCAGCCTAGTTTTTAGTCTCTCTACACTACCATCTGCTCTGTGTTTTATCTTATACACCCATTTACACCCAATGGGTTTCTTACCGGGGGTAAAGGTACCAAATCCCATGTATGATTATCATGTAATGCTAGGAACTCCTGTGTCATGGTTGTTTGCCAGGCAGGGTTCATTGCTGCTTCTTCATAAGATGAAGGCCCACAATCATAAGAAATATTCATCACAAAAGACTGACTAGCAGGTAGTAAATCATCATGAGCAATCTGGTTATTGTGCTGATAAGATACAGAAAGAGAATTAGAGGAGAACTGAGGTGCATGATGGATAAAATATTTTTAAGTATGATGGTGGTTTGTGGTCTCTGGTGGACTTCCTCATAACAGGATGTGTGTTTAGGGAGTTTGGTGCAGAATTATCAGAGGCAGGTACAGTTACAGAGGAGTTGTCATGAGTTATGGAATGTTGTTCAGTATTAGAAGACACAAGACTTGTGGAAGAGTATCAAGAATAATATTTAGATTAGAGAATGTAGTACTTGGATCAGGATGTTTGAGGGAATGATCAGGAATGCTAGAATAATAAAAGGGAGATGTGGGAAATGTTACAGTATCAGTTGTCTAAGAAAAAGGGAAAATTGTCTCATGAAACACTACATCCCTGGAGATATGGATCTTTCTAGTGGCTAGGTTCAACACTCTATACCCTTTGGTAGTAGGTGGATACCCTATGAAGACATGAGGGCTGGTCTTTGGATCAAATTTGGTTTTATGGACTTTTGGTATGGTAGGATAACATAGGCAACCAAAGTTTTCTTAAGTGGGAATAAGATGGTGTGACTTGGTGTAATACTTCAATGAGAGATTTATTGTGTAGGATTGGTGAAGGCAATATGTTAATGATGTAGGTGGTTGTTAAGATACACTCACCCCAATACTTGGTTGGTAGTTTAGATTGAAATAACAAAGCCCTAATAGTCTCAAGTAGGTATTTGTGCTTCCTTTCTACTACACCATTTTGTTGTGGTGTGTGTGGGCAGGTTTTCTGGTGTATAATCCCTTTGGACTGAAAGAATGAATTTGCCTCATTATTGGAGAATTCCAGACCATTATCTGATCTGATGATTTTGATTGGAGTGTGAAACTGGGTCTCAGCCATAAGTACAAAAGCTTGAATTACACCAAGGGCATTGCTTTTACAACTCAACAAATGTGTTCAGGTTGCCCTACTGTGATCATCAACTAAGGTAAGGAAGTATTTGTAGTTGTCATATGTTTTGATGTGGTATGACCCCTAAAGATCTATGTGTATCAGGTCAAAACAGTGGGGTGAAGTAGTGATTTTATTGGGAAAGGGCAGCCTAGATTGTCTAGCCATTGGACAAATTGGACAAAAGAAAGGTTGTTTTGGTGAAAATGTCACAGGGATGGAAGTCAATTTCTTCATTTTTACAAAGGGAACATGGCCTAATCTATAATTCCATATTAGGTCTGTAGCATTAGCATAAGACATAGAAGGATCAATAACAGAATTAGCATGGGACATGTAAGAATTGGAAGCTGAAATACTGTTTTTATTATCATCAAATGATTTTGTTACATCAGAAATACAGGAATGAAGATGAGAATTATATAGATAATTGTCTTTATTTTCAGTAGAGAAACAAGAAACAGAAGAGTTCCTCTTTTGAACACAGTGAGAGCAAATGAGATACAATTCATCATGCATTCTACCAATCTCCAGAGGCCTCCTCAGTGAAGAGGCCTACAGTAGACTTGAAGAGTTAGTAAAGAATGCAGTACATTGGAGGTGATCTGTCAAAGCACTGATAGAGATCAGATTATATTGGAAGGTAGGTATGAAAAGGACATTGGATAAAGTGATCCCAGAGGTCAGTGTTGTCTCTCCAATTTGTGTTACCTTAACTTTATATCCATTAGGTAAACTTACAAGTATAGAATATGGTATTGTGATAAGTTTGGACAGATGATTCTTATTAAAGGTAATGTGGTGTGTGGCTCCAGAATCTAATATCCACAAGTCAGTTTTTGCTTTGAAACAACCACATGAAAGTTTGCCCTAATCAATGGAAGAGTTACAAGCAATTATACCTGCAAAGTTAGCAGCTCCATTAGAAGGTGTTGATGCAACGAATGGATCCTTCATGTTTCCTCCTTAAAAGGCTTGCAGCATTTTGATCAAGTGATTGTATTGTTCTGTCGACAAGGTGTTAAGATGTCCATTCTGAGAAGGAGGATCATCTCTCTCACTCGAACAAGAGGGTAGCTCTCCATGAGCATAAGCATTTTCTGCAATACCTTTTCCTTTATACCTCCTGGGATTGAAATTAGAGTTTAGTGGATTTTTCTGAGTATTGTTGTTGTTAGGTCCTGGGCTAGAAGATGGCTTATCAGGATAACCATGCAATCTGTAACACTTGTCTTTCGTATGGCCCAACCTCATACAATGTTCACAGAAAGGTCTTGTTCCTCTTCCCCCAGTGTTCTGCGTGTAGTTAGTGTGGAAGCCTCGTCCACCTGAGTGGCCTCCAGTATGTCGCGACTGTCCAGTTGAGGAGCTAGCACACATAGAGGGTGAATCTGCAAAAAATTGATTGTTAGGCTTAAACTTTCTTTGCTTCTCCTCCTGAATTAATAGAGCAAATGCCTGGCCCATAGAAGGCAATCGTTTCATCATGAGGATGCTACCACAAATGATAGTGTATGCTTCATTGAGGCCCATAAGAAACTGGATTAGTAGTCTATCTTGTTCTGCCTTATGCATAGTGTCATTGGCACCACAAGTACACAAACAGCTGCACTGATTTTTCACACATAAATTGCTGAGTTCCTCCTAAAGTTTCTTCATCTTGGTATAGTAGGAAATGATATCTAGAGATCCCTGACTTAGATCGTTAATCTTTTTTTGGATCTGATATAACTTGGCACCATTAGTTTGATCATATCGATCCTTTAGCTCACTCCATAATTCCAGTGAATCAAACACATACTCGACACTATCAGCAATGTCTTTGCTTAGGGAATTGAGGATCCATGAAGTAACCATGGCATCACATCGTTCCTATTGGCGATAATTGGGGGAAGTCGATGATGGTTTCAAGCACACTCCGTTGATAAAGCCCAACTTGTTCTTCACTGACAACGAACGGAAAACACCTCTCTTCCATGAACTAAAACTAACTCCATCGAAGGGAACAGGGACCAACACCGCACCTGCACTATCAGAAGGATGAATATACAATTGACTTCCTACATCAATGGGAGTCGGAACAGAGGATTCAACAGTTGGATTGACAACTTCAACCATTATGAGAATTGAATAGATCGAAGCGCAGAGATATGAGATCGAGAGAAATCGAATCGATAGAATCGCGAATCGTGATGAGGGAAGCAGAGTAAACACAAAGGAAAAAGAGAAGAATGAAACTGAGGAAGAGAAATGTTGTTAAGGCGCTGATACCATGTTAAATCTCGCTACTTGAGCTCGAGAATCACCATTAATGGTGAATGAGAAGCTACTGCAACAATGCTAAAGGAGAATGACTTTGGATTCTCATTTATGAAAAGTAGGTTTGGAATGAATACAAACTATCTATTTATACACATTCTAACTCTAATTGAATATGGTTAAATATCTAACTAACTATAGTAACTAACACCCACAGTAATACAAACTATACAATATGTAATTCTTAGGTCTTAATACCAACCTTGGGAATTTATCCATTGGTGGCTTTATTTGTCATGTTTTGTGTATTGTTTTGATATGTCGATTTGGTAATAAAGTGATTTACTTATAAAAAAAAAGGATTAAAAAAGAGAAAAAAGTAACAGTTAAAGATTTCAACCCTCCCAAAAAAGTAACAAATAAAAAAATTTATTTTCTTAATTTACGTATTATTTTGTTTCAATCTTATGCATATATATATTTTAACTTTAGAGGATTATGACAAAAATAATAATAGCTAATAATTGAATCCAAAAAAAAAAAAAAAAAACAGGTAACAAATAACAAAAAGATTCTTCTTCTCAATATTTTTCAACAGTACTTTTGTAAAATTTTAAAAAATAATAATTAAAGATTTCAACTCCCCTAAAAAGGTAGCAAATAAAAAAAATTCCTTTTCTAGCTTAATTTTTTTTTTCTGATTTGAAATATTTTGAACTTGAGGAGGTTATAACATACAAAAGATACTGACTAAAGATTGTATAAAAAAAAAATAGATGACAAATAACAAAAAAATAATACTTTTCAATATTTTTCAACAATACTTTTGCAAGATTCTTAAAAATATTTGGAAAGAATGGGATACTTTGGTTGTAAAAAAGACTTGTTTAGGATATCGAGAAGGCGGAATCTTAATTTTCCTCATCCTCTATCAGGTTAGTAATATTAATATATGTCTTGTATTATTAGATATAAACTATTAATTTATATTAATTAAGTATTTTATAAATTGGTATAGGTAAATATTATCTAGTTGGTTCAGGTTATCCAACAATGATTGGTTATTTAGGACCGTATAATGGAGAACGTTATCATTTCCCTAATTTCAGTCGTAACTTTAATTTCAGAAATTCAAATGAGACTTTCAATTTTTTCCACTCCAGTTTGAGATGTACAATTGAAAGAACATTTGGAGTTTGGAAAAATAAATTTGCTCTCCTACGCTCGATACCATCTTTTAATTTTGACACTCAGGTTCATCTTGTTACAAGTACTATGGTTATACATAATTTCTTATGACGACATTCTACCACTGATAAAGACTTCACTATTTTGTAAATGAAGACATTATTACAGAAATCGAAGAAGAAGATGGGGGCCTTTAGAGATACCTTCAGAAATACAAGACAGGCCGTCTACTACTATGAAAATATTGCGTGATAAAATTAGGGATGAAATCATTGAAAAAAATTGTGATGTATGAAGAACTTTATTTATTTTTGTGGTAAGTTTTTCGTATGTAGTGATTTTATGTGTGAAATAGTTTTTAAATTTATTTTACTTGATATTATTTAACTCATCATGTTAACATTATATTAATACTTTATTTATTTATCTATGTATAATATTGATTAATAATTTGAATATGTACATTTTAATTGAATTAAAATAAAAATTTAATTAAAGTAATGTATTAGATATTTAAAATAGTTTCTCTCTACAAAATAATCTTAAAAACACATTCATACTTGCTCTTTTTCGTAATTTGACTCTCAAAAGCACTTTTTTTAAACAATTTTTAAAAAAGATAGTCAAACACAAATTGCTTATTAAAAGCATTTTTCAAATGAATTTACCAAACACAAATTGCTTTTTTTGAAAAGCACTTTTCAGAAAAGTTATTTTAAAAAAGTGCTTTTAGAACTAAACAATTTTAGCAGCAATGTCAAACTGGCTCTAATTTATTTTGTCCAATTTTCAAATCTGTAGAAAACATATATGTACCCCTCTCTCTTAAATAATTTAAATGTGTTTGTGATCCTTAATTTTCATAAAAAATAATATTTTTTTAAAAACAACATTATATAATTTTATTTATAACAATTAAATAAAATTGTATAGTTTCTTTGATGGACACATTCATATGAAATAAACAAGAGCATGAAATTGAAGTTGTTTTTTATATAAATGGAATTAGCAACTCAAACGCATTTCACACTGCTCTCTTTCCCCAAAATAATGCCATTGATTCAGTTTCTCTCTGCTCAGTAATGGCTAATGTGAGTAAAGTTGGCTTCGTCGATTTGGAATTGGCTACTTTGTTTCTTCATTTGGGTCACTCTCTTCAGCCCCTTGAGGTTTACTTCTCTTTTTTTGTTGATAAATTCTACTTCTTCTTGTTATGTTTCTTGATTTTCAATCATTCTAGTTGTTGTTTTTTCTGATTTTTCATCAAGATTGATAGTGTTTTTTCATCAAGATTCTGAAATTTGAAGATTTAGTCTAATGCATTGTAGCATCTCGCAACTAGAAAGAAGTTTAAATTCTGGAAATAGTTATTTTGGAAAGTGTAAGGAAATCTGGAAAATTTTAAGTAAGTTAAAGTGAGTTTTTGGTCAACTTCAAATGATAATAACTCCTAGCTCAGGATGAGTTAGGTGTAGTTCCAGATATGGTTGGAAAGCTCTTGAAATGATCTTTCCAACGCCGCTAAGTTTGCACCATTCTGAGTTCGCATAAGTAAGTTATTCCCTTTGAAAGTTGGGCTGTTGGAATAAGGAAATGTCTAATCCGGATTTTAGAAGGGCGATTTAGTATTTTCCTTCCCTAATTACTCTAATTCGATTTAGGAGATTAATTGGGGGAAAACTAGACTTTATTCAGTTTAGAAAAATTAGAATTAACGCTAGGGTTTGGAGAGGAGAAGAAAGAAGAGAACAAAGGAGAGAAATCAAGAAATCGCCAAAAACGTTCAAGCCTTGCGAGTGGAATTCGTCGAAGGTGATCCATACAAGGTATGTGAGATCACATAGTGTTGGGTTAGTTCACCCACACGCCAATCTTGTTTCAATACAGCGAATTTAGGTTATTTGAATGCAAAGAAAGTGAGTTCTTGAAGAACATTGTTGAAAATTCGTTGAGTTCTTGATGGTTGTGTTGTTGAAGTCTCTTGTTGATTTGATTCGTGTTTCTGGGTGAAATTTCGTGTCGAATCCATTGCATATTGAGGGTATAAATGATTCTAAGTGTTTTGGGAAAGAACCATTGAATTTTAGAGGGTTTAGAGATGAAAAACGAAAGAGAAAAATCAGAGTTTTCTAGGTAAGGGCTTGGAGCGCTGTGCCTGCCAGAGCACCACAAAAGTTCCTCTGAACTTTGGCCTCTGGCGCTTCGCGCTACAAAAAGTTCTCTGAACTTTAAAGGTTGGCGCCCCGCGCCTCTCAAAGCGTCAGGGACGCGAGTTCTCCCCATTCGTTCCCCACCTTTTTTACGTGTTCCTTAGTAATGTACCTACATTTTCTAGTTGATTCCAACACTCTAAGGTACATCTAAACATCATGAAATCATCCATAAACATGAGATCATGAACCTTGAATCCATAATTCAATTCAAGGAAAGTTAAGATCAAAGTCAAGAGTAGTAAGAGTCAAGTCAAGATAAGTTCTTAGAGTTTTCCAAAAGTCTTTTCCAAATGTTTTAACTTTGTTTTAAGTCCTAAAGTTCAAGTTGAGTAAAGAGTAAAGAGTAAAGTTTGAAGTTCATTTCTTCAAAAATATATGGGGACTAAGTATTCCCAAAGAGATTTAAAATGTTTTCACATTTAAATAAGAACGGAAATTGAGATTTCCAAAGAGCCTTCGGGCTAGTTTTCAGAAAAAGTAATCGCTTTCTAAATAAAGCAAGGGGGGAAACTTTGATTTTCAAGATAGCCTTTGAGCTAAGTTTTTGAGCACTAATCTCAAATCACAGAAGAAATATGTTTTTTAAACATAAAGAGCTAGTATCATTTTTGGGAGTAGTATTCAGCACCGATGGGGAATAGTTCTGTAACGACTCGGAAAATGATAGAGTGAAACTAGAGCCTCACATGTGAGTTTGGAGTCGAGAACTTAATGAAATGATTATATTTGAATTTGACCCAAAAAGTTCTTAAAAATGTGCTTCGGAAGTTACCGGAAACTTGTTTAGCTGTATATAAAAAGATCCGTTTCGTTTTTCGAAAATCCGACTTCATA
Source organism: Solanum stenotomum (assembly GCF_019186545.1). Lineage (NCBI taxonomy): Eukaryota > Viridiplantae > Streptophyta > Magnoliopsida > Solanales > Solanaceae > Solanum > Solanum stenotomum. The sequence goes on along the minus strand of NC_064288.1, from coordinate 1,683,769 downwards.
TTCTTGTTTAGGGGGTCAAATTGAGTGGGAAATGGGTCTAACCCAAATTTTAGAGCAACCGTATCAAAATCCGAAATTTCCAAGTGAAGCCTTTTTCGAGGGTCTACTTTGGAGGGTCATATCTCCTAGCACACAAATTATTTGGGTGGCCAATAATATATCCATGGAAAGCCCTTTGAGTTAGCTACCTAACTCACTTCGTTTCACCTCATTCGGAGTTCGGACGAAGAAGTTATGCCCATTTTCGTAAAATCTGTCCGGCAGAAAAAGGCAAATTCCAGTAGCTGATTTTACTGTTCATTTACTGTTCACCCGCCTGAAATTTTTTCTAAGTGTTGGACCATTTTTTTCAAAGGACTTATATTATTTCCTATATACCATTAGTTCATTCCCATCCCTAAAAACATTTCCCTCTCTACAATCCTCCATTTAAGAAGAAGAAGAAGTGGGAGCTAGGGCTTTGGATTCAAGGCTTTCTTCATCAAATTTCGTGGGAGATCATAGCAAAGGTATGGTGGTCTTGATCCTTGTCTAATTTTCCATTCAAGGAGCCAAATCCAAAGTTATTTCAAAGTATGAAAAATCTAGGTTTTCACTCAATCTCATGGGTTCTTCCACCAAATGGTTTTAAAAGGTTTCTAATGGCACTTTATGGTTATATTGTTGTTGTATTGACGATTTAAGATGAAAATACTCCATGAACCCATGATTTCTCTCTATTCCTAGTTTATGCCTTTATGAAGTGGGTTGCTAGATAATGAATGTATATGAATCAAACTTGTTTAAAGGTCTTTAGATTGTTGAAGTATGTCATTACCCATGCTTATTTTATGGTGTATTGTTGGTGTATTGGTATGTGAGGCTTATGGCCTTAAAGGCATAGTATGAGAAATTGGAGTGTTATCATGACATTATACGAATGAGAATTCAATGAAGATAATGTGATCATGTTATGAATGTAAAGGTGTTGTTGTAGGTTGTTCACTGGTTTGGTTGCATAATTACTACCCTATTTTCCATGCTCTTTGATTCCATTACATGCCTTCAAGGTGTTTGACAAAATGTCCAACTATGGAGAATTGATGAATCGATGCTTTAAAGTTTGAGTTATGAGATGTATGGAAATCCAGAGATGTGTTGATGACACTCATGAATGTTGATGATATAATATGAAGGATTCTTCAATATAAAGTATACCTTGAATTGGTAGGGCTTATGCATCATTTTCTTGTATAAATGATTATATTGTTGATTGTTGAATCCTTGGATCGGTAGGCTTATGGCACCCTTCCACACATGCTTATAATGAACCTTGGATCGGTAGGCTAATGGCACCCTTCCATTAATGATAAGTAATGAACCTTGGATTCGGTAGGCCTATGGCACCTTTCCATAAAGGTTAATGATGAGACTTGAATCGGTAGGCCCATGGCACCCTTTCAAGAGGAGTTAATGAGCTTTCCTAAATGTACCTTGAATCGGTAGGCTTATGGCACCCTTTCATGTGTTAAATAATGTACCTTGAATCGGTAGGCTTATGGCACCCTTTCATGTGTGATGATGTCAAAGTAATGAACTATTCTATGGGAATGTAGGCTAAGCACCGAGCGGATTTGGTTAGATGGAAACTCCCCCGACAGTTAGGCATGAGTTTCAATGATCGTCTACCTTATCCCATAAACTATGTGCCCGCATAGGAAGCTAGTGGATCCATTAAGCTATATATACCGGTCTTCCTTAGGCAAGTAGACCACCTCTTTTCGGTGTGGGGACTCATGACACCGGATTCCATGACAAGCTCTCATGGTCTATGTCGGTTAAACGCTTACTTCCCATCATGTGAGATTTCATTATGGTTTCTTGACAGGTTCTACAAAGTGTAGGTAGTAGTATGGGATGCTACCTATACATTGCACGAGTAGGCTTGGAGAGGGTCATAGTGAGTTTCTCTAAATCCTAATGACTGTGACATGAATGTACCCTAAATGAGGTTATTAAAGAATGTTGGCTCTTAAATGCTTAATATGTTATGCATGTTATACTTGGGTTATATTACGAGTTATTTTCCCTTGTCATGTCTTAATTAATGATATACCTCTTATGTATGAATATTGTGCAAAGGTGAAAGAAAGGAATGATAAGTTACTTTAAGTGACCTAAATGTGGTACCTTAGTATGGATAGTGGTATGGGACGCCATCCATACATTGCACGAGGTATAGCATAAGGGTTTCTTGAGATGAATGTCCAAGGTAAAGGTTTACATGTTGATGTTGTTTAAAGGTGATATTATGACTTACTTGATGTTATGCTTGTCTTGTATGTCTTTTATGCTATTGTTCATGATATTTCAAAAAGGTGGCATAATGCATGGTTTCTAACTAAAATGTCCCTTTTTAAGCATGTTTTTCATGGTCATCATACTTAGTACATTTTGTGTACTAACCCATATTCTTCATATTTTTACTATAAGTGTAGGTTCCGGCAAGTGATCTCTCTTAGCTAGTTTGAAGTGTTGGATTGCTTTCCTCCAAGACGTGGTATGTCCTCATGGATTCGAGGATAAGACTTTTAAGTTCTTTTGTTCATGTAATAGACTTAATAGACTTCTTTTGATTGTAAAGGGCCGTGTCCCTACTTATGTTTTGCGACTGTGTCTAAGATGGCCATGTGAGACTTAGACTTCCGCTGTGTGTTTTTAAAGTTGTTTTAAGAAGTGTAAATGTGTGGATGTAAATAAGTTTTTTTTTTATTATTCCGCACTATTTTCATTATTGAATGCAATGAATGACTATGTGGCTTGTATAAGACCCCTTCGGGGTCGAGTACGCCTTGTTGCGACTTGGGGGTGCTCCCGGGTCGTGACAAGTTCATACAACTATCAGCCCTCTTAAACCATGTATCCATCATGGGTAGAATAGGATCATACTTTTTAGATGAACCCTTTTCGCATAGACTAGTGGATCCACTTAGTAATTTAGGTCTTATACCTTTGGCTGGGTATAGGATGCACTGGCAGCGTGAGGGAGATCGATGTATCATCACAATAGCTCTTATGTGATGGTTTTCGGTTAGAGAAACTCCCACAAAAGTTATTGTATTTTTATATACAAGCAGAGTTCATATTGTATTTTTACATACATTTCAGAGTTGTTGTATCCTTGTATATACACAGACTTGACATCATGTTTTTAAATAGTTTTTCTTTATATTGCACTTGTTTTAAATTGCTTTATATTAAAATGAGTTCAGTTAAGTATTCATGTGTTGAGAAGAGTCAATGTAAGTGTTTCTTTCAGATTCTCTTTCCAGCCTATGTTGTTTTAGCATTTCAACTCGCATACTCGTACATTCAATGTACTGATGCCAGTTGGCCTGCATCATCTTATGATACAGACACAGGTAATTAGGATCGGCATCCCGCGCATTCGTTGATCCAGTGAGCAGTTCAGAGTCTGTTGGTGAGCCTTTTTGCATTCCAGAAGACTTTTTTACATTGCTTTCAGTTTTAGTATTAGTTCATTAGGATGTCGTGGGCCTGTCTCGACATCTATCTCAGTTGTTTAGAGGCTTCATAGATAGTCAGACAGACAGACAGTTAGTTAGTTAGTTAATCCAGTTGTCTTTATTTTTCATTTCATATGTTAAAGACTTGAGTTTGCCTTAATGGACAGTTGAATGTTCATTTATAACATTCTAGTTACTTCATAAATGTGTATGTGATGAGTTAAGTCTTCCGCTGAGTTAGTAAGTCAGACCAAGGGTTCGCTTGAGGTCAGCAATGGTCTTCGAGTGTCAGTCCCGCCCAAGGTGTAGGCTCGGGGTGTGACATACATTATTTCATTTTTATTTTTTTTTTGGCTATTGATGGATAGGCGGGGATGACATGTACATCATGCAGTGCATGATTATCAAGATTTAGCCAATGATTGATGAAGATCTTAAATTAAAATTTCAAGAAACTTAAAAATTTTGTTTAATGCTTTAGATAACTTCACCTTTCGTTTTGTCAATTTTTTTTGGGTCTGTACATTATGCATTGCCTTGAGATTTTTAATAGTAAAATAAGTTTACATGGGTGGTTTACTTGAAATAATGTCTCTCTATATCTCATTTGAATTGTAATTTCAAGATTTTCAGTTAAGTGAAAGAAACTCTCCTGCTCTTCTCTCTCTGGCATTAAAGTAAGCTTCCTCTCTTTCTTTTTCAATGGATATTCGTATGGTGATTTCAAGATTTTCGGTGAAGTCAAAGAAACACTCCCTCTTTCGATTGCAACTTAGGTTCTTTAGGGTTTTATGTTGGAGAATTTGAATTCTTGATATTTCTTAATTGTAATTCACAATGTAATTAATATTCTTTTGCTTTAGTTGATTCGTATGTTCAAGAATTTACAATATCCTTGTGATATTTTACCAAGATTCTACAATAATATCTTTTGTTTAGTGAAGAAAGTTGTCTGATGGATGTTTTGGTCACTACTTTTTAGGCTCTTTTTTAGGATTTTAATTGTTTGTGAAATCTTTAATAGTGAAATACTTTGTTAAGATCAAGATTGATAATAAAAAATCTAAAGAAAATTAAAGATTTAGTCTAATGTTTTAGATGATTTCACTTTTTTATGGGTGTTGGTGGGTGAGGATGAATGGCAGGAACATTATGAAGTGTATTGAGGTTTTAATAATTAAGATGATTATCAAGATTTAGTCAATGATTAATATAGATCTTAAATTAACATTTCAAGAAACTTAAAGATTTTGTTTAATACTTAGATAACTTCACCTTTCGTTTTTTCAATATTTTTTTGGGTCGGTACATTATGTAGTGCCTTGAGCTTTTTAATAGTAAAATAAGTTCTCAGGGGTGATTTACTTGAACTAATGTCTCTTTGTATCTCATTCGTGTTGGGATTTCAAGATTTTCAGTTAAGTGAAAGAAACTCTCCTTCTCTTCTCTCTCTACATTAAAGTAAGCTTCATCTCTCTCTCTCTCTTTTTCAATAGATATTCGTATTGTGACTTCAAGATTTTCGATGAAGTCAAAGAAACTCTCCCTCTTTCAATTGCAACTTAGGTTCTTTAGGGTTTTATATTGAAGAATTTTAATTCTTGATGTTTATTGATTGTATATCACAATGTAATTAATATTCTTTGGCTTTAGTGGTTTTGTATGTTCAAGAATTTACAATGTCTTTGTGATTTTTTTACCAAGATTCTACAATGTCTTTTGTTTAGTGAAGAAAGTTGTTTGATTGATGTTCTGGTCACTACTTTTTAGACTATTTTTTAGGGTTTTAATTATTTGTGGAATCTTTAATAGTGAAATACTTTGTTAAGATCAAGATTCATGAACATCTTAAATTAAAAATCTAAAGAGAATTAAAGATTTAGTCTAATGCTTTAGATGATTTCACTTTTTTTTTTGTGTTGGCGGATAGGCGGGGATGGATAACAAAAACATTAAGCAGTGCGTTGAGGTTTCTAATAATCAAGATGATTATCAAGATTTAGTCAATAATTGATAAAGATCATAAATTAAAATTTCAAGAAACTAAGATTTTGTTTAATGCTTTAGATAACTTCATCTTTTGTTTTTTCAATATTTTTTTTTGGGTCGGTACATTATGCAGTGCCTTGAGATTTATAATAGTAAAATAAGTTTTCAATGGTGGTTTACATGAACTAATATCTCTCTGTGTCTCATTCGTATTGAAATTTCAACATTTTTCAGTTAGGTGAAAAAAATTCTCCTTATGTTCTCTCTCTGGCATTAAATTAAGCTTCCTATCTCTCTAAATCAATAGATATTCGTATTGTGTTTTCAAATTTTTTGATGAAGTCAAAGAAACTCTCACTCGTTCAATTGCAACTTAGGTTCTTTAGAGTTTTATGTCAGAGAATTTGAATTCTTGATGATTCTTGATTGTAATTCACAATGTAATTAATATTCTTTTGCTTTAGTGGTTTCATATGTTCAAGAATTTACAATGTCTATGATTTTTTTACCAAGATTCTACAATGTCTTTTGTTTAGTGAAGAAAGTTGTCTAATGGATGTTTTGGTCACTACTTTTTAGGCTCTTTTTCAGGGTTGTAATTGTTTGTGGAATCTTTAATAGTAAAACACTTGGTAAAGATCAAGATTGATGAAGGTCTTAAATTAAAAATCTAAAGAAAATTAAAGATTTAGTCTAATACTTTAGATGATTTCAGTCTTTTTTTGGGGTGTTATTGGATAGGCGTGGAACGGATGGCAGGAACATTATCCAGTGCTTTGAGGTTTGTAATAATCAAGATGATTATCAAGATTTAGTCAATGATTGACGAAAATCTTAAATTAAAATTCAAGAAACTTAAATATTTGTTTAATGCTTTGGATAATGTCACCTTTCATTTTGTCAAATTTTTTTTGGATCGATACATGATGCAGTGTCTTGAGATTTCTAATAGTAAAATAAGTTCTCAGGGGTGGTTTACTTGAACTAATGTCTCTTTGTGTCTCATTCGTATTGGGATTTCAAGATTTTCAATCAAGTGAAAGAAACTCTCATTCTCTTCTCTCTCTAGCATTAAAGAGCTTTTTCTCTCTCTTTTTCAATGGATATTCGTATAGTGATTTCAAGATTTTCAATGAAGTCAAAGTAACTCTCCCTCTTTCGATTGCAACTTAGGTTTTTTAGGGTTTTATGTTGAAAATTTTGAATTTTTGATGTTTCTTGATTGTAATTCACAATGCAATTAATATTCTTTTGCTTTAGTGACTTCGTATGTTCAAGAATTTAAAAGGTCTTTGTGAATATTTTACCAGAATTCAACAATGTCTTTTGTTTAGTGAAGAAAGTTGTCTAATGAATGTTTTGTCACTACTTTTTAGGCTCTTTTTCAGAGTTTTAATTGTTTGTGGAATTTTTAAAAGTAAAATACTTGGTTAAGATCAATATTGATGAAGATCTTAAATTAAAAACCTAAAGAAAATTAAAGATTTAATCTAATGCTTTAGATTATTTCACTTTTTTTAGGGTGTTGGTGAGTAGGCTGGGAATGAATGACAGGTACATTAAGCAGTGCCTTAAGGTTTTTGAATGATTATCAAGATTTAGTCAGTGATTGTGGAAGATATTAAATTTAAATTTTAAGAAACTTAAAGATTTTGTTTAGTGTTTTAGATAACTTCACCTTTCGTTTTGTCAAAATTTTATTGGGTTGGTACATTATGCAGTGTGCTAAGGTGTCTAATAGTTAATAAGCTTTCATGGGTTATTTACTTGAACTAATCTCTCTCTGTATCTCATTCGTATTGTGATTTCAAGATTTTCAGTTTAGTAAAAGACACTCACCCTCTCTTCCCTCACTGGCATTAACGTAAGCTTCCTCTCTCTCTCTTTCAATGGATATTCTTATTGTGATTTCAAAATTTTCGATGAATTCAAAGAAACTCTCCATCTTTTGATTTCATCTTAGGTTCTTTAGGGTTTTATTTTGGAGAATGTTAACTCTTGAAGTTTCTTGATTGTAGTTCACAATGTAATTGATGTTCTATTTTCTTTAGTGATTTCATATGTTCAAGAATTTATAGTGTCTTAGTGATTTTGTTATCAAAATTCTACAATATCTTTTGTTTAGTGAAGAAAGTTGTCTGCTAGATGTTTTGATCTCTACTTTGGTAATGGTATGGAGTACCAGAGGGGATTTGCAAAGGCCTCATCTACTCAAATGTAACAGTAGCTCTTTGAGGGATTCAGGGATGCACTATTTCACTTCTACTATATTCATTTGTTCGTTCCAAGTGCCTATTGTTCTTGTAAATATGTTTACAAATTCATATATGTAGTTCCTTGACTTCAAATGTGTTATCTTTTAAAGTATTTTTGGAGATCAATAATCTCACTTGCTGAGTTTATCTTTATTTCTTATTCAGATTGTAAATGTACCTGAAGAGCATGAAAACATCCATGTGACAATACTATTCAGGTATATTGTGTCTATTTAATGTCTATTTTATCTGCTTTTTCTTTATAAAAATTGCAGGCTAACAATTTTGTGGAAAAAACACTTACCACTTGCTATTTGGATGGTAATATCGTTTAGTGCTTTTTAGAATCAATTGGATTAAGTTGGGATGGAAAATAAATCTCTACGAGGAAAGAATGTTTGGCAAAGGAAAATTAGATGTCAGATACTGACCTATTCAACAGCAAGAAACAGAACATCTTCAACTAGACTGTACATACGTTGGAAGGGCGAGTTCAAGTGATGATCTCACTCCATATGGACTCATATCTGAATTTGTGGGGGAGTTTCCAGTTTTAGTGAGTTTATCTTCACTGCATGAGGATTGGTTTGTTTACTATTTTTACATTTTTGCGATGTACTTTCTAGTTTCATGATTTTATCGGCTTTTTGAGAACTCCAACTGTGCTTAGGAGGTTGATAATCAACTTAAAAATAGTCGTATTATGATAAATCCTTGTAGTATTTGTTGAGATGATGACCTAATGAAAATGGCACATTACACCCGACTTTGATTGGATAGAGAACTTTGAGAGTTTATTCGTTTTACTTTTAGGTGCTATCTTGGACTTTTAACTGACATTAAATAGGGAAGACTAATAAACTCAATATGTTCTGTTAAAGGTATCCCCTTCCAATATTTGCCTTTTCTACCTTTCTTTGATTTTTTTTTCATGTTGACACCAGTAAAATCATCTTTACCCCTCTAGATTTGGAGCTAAAGGTACTGCTGCCACCTGCCAACAATTACATTATCAAACTTCTTCAAATGAACCTCCATTTTTTGTGGATTCTTTGCATTTATAGTCTAGATCGTAAGTACTCTTGAACTTGTAGCTTAGTATTCAGATATCTGATTTAAGTACCTTGACCTAGTTAAATGCTAAAATCTTACAATAGGTTTAAACATTGATAGAGAAGCCAACAAACTAATGAAAATAGAAAGTGTGAGGCTGTGTGTTTGTAAAACATCATTTACACATGTTGTAAAAAAGTCTTTTTGAGGTTAAACTTTCATGCCTTGACAAATTATTTGTTTATGATTTTTGGACTATCAAGACAAGGGAAAAAAATATGTAGGCCGCTTGAAGATAAAAGAGCATATTTAAAGCTTTTCACATTTCATATATATGGTTTCAAAGGCACGTATTTCATTTTTAAGCAGACTACATGGTTTCTCTTTTGTAATTTGGTTCACTTTTGCACTATCACCAGCATAGTTATTCAATTATAAACTTTTGGTGTTCATGTTTGTTTGCAGGCTGCTGACTTCAATGTCGAACATCTCAGCAAGGGGTTGTCTACATAGATGAGCCAAAAAGGTCCAAATATTCTTACTTTACGAATTTGGATAATTGACTTTAAAGTAATCGCTAGCGTGCTGTTTTCCCTTGCAGGGGTATGGGTTGTTAGCGTTTGGAGTAGACTTAGCCTTATGTTGTTTACTGCGTTTCTCGCATCGCATTACTTTCTTGTTGTTACTGTATCATTTGTTGATTATTCGCTATCGTTTGTTTTGGCTGGTATGTTGTATATATATTTCTCCTGTCTCTTAGATTTGTTGTTCTTGAGCTGAGGGTCTCCTGGAAACAGCCTCTCTACCTCTACGAGGTAGTGGCAAGGTCTGCGTACAATTTACCCTCCCCAGACCCCACCTAGTGGGATCTCACTGGGCATGTTGTTGTTGTTGTTGTTGACTTTAAAGTAATCATTCTCATCAGTCATCTGTATAGGCTGAGAGCCTTAACATTGGCAGAGATGTATCTGAGGAGGACTTCCAATAGGCGTTGTTGAAGATGCTTGAAGGAACTGTGAGTATTTATTGCAAATTGTTTGTTCTGTTCATTTCAATGGCCTATTACTCTTGTAAACATGTTTACAAATACATATTTGTAGTTTTTTTACTCCAAATGTGTTCTCTTTTGAAGCATTTTTTGGAGATCAATAATCTCACTTGCTGAGTTTATTTTTATTTCTTCTTCAGATTGTAAGTATACCTGACAATAGAGCTCGGAAGCATCCACATGGCAATACTATCTAAGTATACTACTAAATCTATAATTTCAGAGACTACCCTTAAAAACTGGAACTCGTCCCCGTATAAAGTACCTTACATCACATGCATAACACTTGAAAACATAGCAAAAAGGATAAAGAGTACTCTTAGATCTCTACCATAGCATAAAAATTTGACCTCAATAATTTTGGATTTCTTTGACAACTTGTGAACGGTTATAGTGAGAACTCCATGTTGAGAAACGGCAGAAATGGAGAGTAACGCTATTTATAGGATACAACCTCAGCATTATTCCATATTAGATCTACAACTTAAAGAAACAAACTTATTATTGTTCCATAATAGATTTAGAAGTCAAGGAAACAAATTCATTATTAATCCATATTAGATTAGGAGAGTATTGTTTGTGTTTAACTAGACTATTTAAGATGGCGATTTCAGTATTATGATATTTGGTATGTTTATTTTAAAATATAGTAATGTCAGAAGATATTGATATTTCTTAATTTTCAAGCTCGTGTACTAATCTCTTCTTATCAGCTAATTCTACTTTTTTCTAAATTACGAGTTTTTTTTAAAATAGAATTCAGTTTTAGAAGGTTAGTCAAACAAGTTCATGTTAATCAAAGAAAAATAACATTTTGGCTCTTCAAATGATAGAAGATTAAGACAGCAAATTCAGAATTTAAAGTTTCATTAATTTTACTTTGTGTATTATTATCAATTAGTCTTAAAATTACATATTTGGACTTCAGAGACACTTTTAATTAATAACCCTAATTATTAACCCTTTTTTGGACTCTGAGCCTTAACTTTTAGTCATAAAAAAAACTCTAAGTTCAAGTGAATTCATGCACCTTAATTTCAGGTTTATATTTAAATTTTTTTATCAACTAACTTTGATCCTTATCTTACCGACACTTCAACTGTCGATCAATTCCTTATCCCCTGTGTCAGGTGTCATCATAAAACTTCAATTATAATCATAAAAGTTATACCTAATTTATGTCAATCGACTTCATGCATCCTTGTAATTTCGTTGATAGTATCATTCTCTTTTTCTTCTCCTTTCTCCTTCTATATCGAAGTGAATTGTTAATTATTTGTGTCTTCTAAAAACTAGAAAGTATCTCACAAAATAATGATATTATTACTATCAGATCTTACGTCAATTGATTCATTGGCTCGAAAAGGAGATATATTCAGATCCTAATGAACTTTCTTTTTTCTTTTTCCTTCTATGAAAGTGATTTTTGTATTGTTATGACCAAATATGTTGTAGTTATGATGGTTTACGGTAATGGTTATAAAGGTTTGAAGGTGAAAATAATTGTTTGTATGGGGTGTTTTACTATATATATGCTAAAGTAGGTTTGGCGAATATTTAGTATATGTCAGGTGTATAGCATTATATATACACGTGACATACAAGTACATACACCGATATACAAGTGTATATATCATTTATGTACTAAATAAACTTGTCTAATTCAAGAAATTTTGAGATATTATATGTTTTTTGGTAGAGACATTTTTTCTAATAAAGTCAAGTCAGAAAGGATATCTTCATCTTAACCGAAAAGCATATATTAAAAAAAACATCCTCAAAATACTGTGTAAATGCAAGATATATTATGCATCAAAGCTTTCAGCATTTCTCGATTACTACATTCTTTCTTATCTTTGAGCGTCTGAATATCCATCAATTTACTCTACAAGTATATACAACTCAAACCATATATTGTGTGTCGTAAAAATCCGACCATTAATGTAATAGTCATATCTATCATATATCGACTTCATGCATCTTCATAATCAGTGGCGGAATCAAAATTTTGATTAAAAGGTGTCAAAATATAAAGAAGTAAAATCATGTATAGAAATCAAGGATTGTCAATATGTGATATATATATAATATTTTTACCTAACTACACTGTAATTTCTGAGTGTTTAAGAAAATGTGGGTCCGCCACAATTCGTAATTCCACCGACGACATCATTTTCTAAATTATGAGTGAGTCCTCAAAGATGTAAAACAAAAGTCCTCAAAGATGTAAAACAAAAGTCCTTTTTATAAGTTGTCAAACAAGTTGCTAATCAAAGAGAAAATATTTTGACTTTTCAAATTATAGAAGATTAAGATAACAACGGATCCAAAATTTAAAGCTTCATTAATTTATTTTATGTGTTCTTATCACCAAAGTCATTATATTCTTAAAATTACATATTTGGACTTTAAAGATACTTCTAGTTAATAACGCTAATTATTAATTTATTTTTTGGACTTTGAACTCTAATTTTTTTAGTACAAAAAAAAAAAATTGGGCTCAAGTGAAGTCATGCACTCTAATTTATGGCATGCACCTATTTTGCATCAGCTTGTATGAATGAATATAATTTATGCCAACTCATTAGGTTTAGGGTGAGGTGGGGGTCATCAAAAAGAAAAAAAATAAAATATTTTCATAATTAATTGTGAATATTCTAACTGAGCAGCATGTTTTAGAATTGAGGTGAAAGTAGATGTAGACTAGGTAGGATAAAATACATCCTTATCAAAACTGATCTTGTTCGATACATGTCGATGAGGGGGCTCCAAAAGGAGAAGAGACAAATGAGAGATTTTCATATCATATGAGGAAATGTGTTTTCTAAGTATCAACTTTAATTTAAAGATATTTTTAATTAATAACCCAATATAATTATATTTTTCAAAATATAGAAATTTAAGAAATATAGATATTTCTTAATTTCAGGCTCATATCTAATCTTTTCTTATTAGCTATTCCTAATCCTTATCTTACAAGCACTCTAACCGTACACCAATCCCCTATTTACAACCTTTGTTATAAAACTCCGACTGTTGTCATAATAATCACATTTATCTTTTGTTGATTTCATACATCTTTGTAACTTTTTCGATGCTATCGTTCTTTTTTTTTTTTCCTTTCTCCTTCTATTGTATCAAAGCAAATTATTAATAAACTTTTTCCTACAAAAGAACTTGAAAGTGCCTCACAAAATAATGACGTTGTGACTATCAGATCTTACTAACGCCAATTCATTTGCTAGAAAAGGAGATACATTCTGATCCTAATGAACTTTTTTTTTCTTCTTTTCTTCTATGAAAATTGATTTTTGTATTGTTATGACCAAGTATATTGTAGTTATGATGGTTTACGGAAATGATTATAATGATTTGAAGGTGAAAATAATTATTTGTATGGTGAATCTCACTATAAGAGTATGTTTGGCAAAATTTTAGTATATAACAAGTGTATAGTATTATATATACAATGCTATACAGATGACATTCACTAAGTACATACACTGATATACAAGTGTATATATCATTTATGCACTAGATAAAGCTTGCGTAATTAAAAAAAAATTAGAGATATTATACTTTTTCTTGATAGAGAATTTTTTTTCAATAAAGTCAAGATCTTAAACGACGAATATATATAAAAAAACCTACAATACTTCTCCAAAATCCTGCATAAATATAAGATACTTTATGCATCAATCTCAAAAGCATTTCTAAATTACTATATTTTTTCTTATCTACTGCGTTTAAATATCTATCAATTTACACCGCAAGTATATATCACTTAAATCTTCTAGAGGGTTAGTTTAGACATTTCAAGTAGTATATCCTACCCAAAGAGGACTCAATGCTTATATGAGACAAAAGGGAACAGCACATACCAACAACACTTGCTGTCACTATGAAGCCCAAAAACTAAAGAAGAATTTGCTTTTTTTCAACAAAACCTACCAACCCTAACCCCTAAAATCCCTCTATCTACTCCTATACCTGCCTTCCTGCCAAAGTTCTCTAATCCCAAATGATGTTCAGACATGAAACTCTAGGACCCATTTCAGCTGTATGTTTCTATGTACATTCAATGTATCTCATCACAGATTTCTAGATCTGTATATCTGCTGATCATGGATCAGTGCTTTTTCAAATCTTGAATTCATGGTGTAGATTGAGTTTTGTGGATCTGTAAATGTAGAATTGCAGCTTGGGTGTGTTTAATTTCATCATTTGGAGGGACATTTTGGTGGGTTTCTCTTATCTTGTTTGTTTGGTGTATGACTGCTAGGGTTTCTCCATTTTATCCAAGATTGAAGCTTTTTTAATCAAAGATTTGATTTTTATTATCAAAGATTGGATCTTTTGCTTTACAGATGGTTGGTTATCAACAGAGAACTGACTTTATTTATGGGGTTTATCAAGTAACAGGATCTGGGTACTAGGTGCAGGAGGATTTTGGGTTTGGTACAAAATTCCCATAAAAAATTGGTTCTTGAAAAGGTGAATTAGGTTGCATTGGGTGTCACTGTTGAGGAAATTTTTTAAACCAGTGTTGTATAGTTTATTGTCTGTTGAAGTATTGGTGTTAACATGTCCTTCAAGAGTATGATTCAGGACATGAAGGATGAGTTTGGGAGCATTTCGCGGAAAGGATTTCGCTCTAGGTCACATAGGGTGGTTCAGGATTGTACGGTGACACTCGATGCTTTGAGGCAAAGTTGTTGGGCTAATATGCCGCCTGAGCTATTGAGAGATGTCCTAATGAGGATTGAGGAGTCCGACTCTGATTGGCGTCCGAGGAAAAATGTGGTTGCGTGTGCTGGTGTTTGTAGGAGTTGGAGAGAAATAATGAAAGAAATTGTCAAAACACCCGAAGTTAGCGGGAAATTGACGTTCCCAATCTCCTTGAAGCAGGTTCGTCTCTTGTTTTATAAACTATTAGTGTTGCAGTGTATGTATGCCTTTGCATTCTTGTTGTTTTGTTTTATGTTAGTTTGACTGAACGTAGTTATCTGCATTGGGGATGAACCTTATAGTTGATGTTATATCTACTACTGTTGTTAGAAAAGCATTTGTTTACTTAATAAACAAGCTACGATATCATCTAGACATGATAAGTGTTGCATTTAGAAAGTCTCTATTTTGCCGTAGAAGGCAATATTTAGTAGGGATAATTACCTGACAGAGCAACGTCAACCCTCTAATTACCCCTTATAGTGATAGTTTTAAAAAAAATACCAAACATAGCTGTACTTTGGATTTTGTAGCAAATCCCTAAAAGTATACCCTAGCTTCCCCCACTCTTCTCTTTTTCCCTTCCATTCCCATGTTCTTCTTTGTTGATGTCCATTGATTTAGACTCCCCCTCCTTCGCTCCTCTTTACTCTTTTTTGTCATTTCCTTTTTTTCAAATGATTTTCAAAGTTGTAGCTAGAATGTTGATGTGTTGTATCTGGAATGTTTATGGGCATGTGCATAGGAGGTGCATTGACGCCCTAGTGAGAAGGTGCGGGAGGTTGGTGGTAGGGGGGACGCAGAAGAATATAGGTAGGTTGAAAAAGTATTGGGTAGAGATGATTAGATAGGATATGACACATCTTCATATTACCGAGTACATGACTCTAGTTAAGGAGTAGAAGCCGTGTTTAGGGTAGAAGGTTAGTAGGGGTTAAATGTTGTCTCTTCATGCGAAGGTTTAGACTTGTTATGGTCTGTTGTGGTACTTGTCGTACCCTTGTAGTTTTTGTCAATGTTGTTTATTGTGTTTCAATTATCACTCTCTTTCGGTTATTATTGTATTTTTCTCGTAAACTTTACATTCTTTTCTTATTAAGGATTATGTTTTCTTCATTGGTTTCTTCTTCTTTTACTTGGATTTGATACATCTGAGCAGATGATCTTTTGGACATAGCCTCTCCACGACTTAGTGGAAAGGTGTGTACACTTACTCTCCTCAGACCCCACTTAGTGGAATTTCATTGAGTATGTTGTTGTTGTAACGAAATACTGAATGAATGCAAGTACAAAAGTTACAACAACAACATACTTACTGAAATTCTACAAAAGGGGTCTAGGAAGGGTAGAGGTTGTTTCCAAAAGACTCTCAACTCAATTGTAGCAAATTCAAGTACAAAGAAGAAGAAAACAATGTCAAAAACATAACAACTAACAAGGAAAGCGGTGGAAAGCCTACAAGACCAACAAAATAAAGGGATAATTGAAACACAGTAAACAACAGACGATGATAGATATCAAAAGCAAGAACTACAATAATACGACTAGTACAACAACAAATACCAACAAGCCTAAACCCGCGAAAAAACAAGACAACACTCCACTTCTAACCTTTTACCCTAGTACACGCATCTTCCACACCATCCTATCTAAGGTCATGTCATCGATAACCTGAAGTTGTATCATGCTCTGTCTAATCACCTCTCCCCAATACTTTTTTAGCCTACCTCTCCTCGTACCTACTATAATCAACCTCTCGCACCTCCTTAGTTGGGCGTCTGCGCATACCCTCTTCACATGTCCAAACCAGCTCAATCATACTTCCCTCATCAAAGAAAGTTACAAAGAGCGAAACTATACTCTTCTTTTTAGAAGGGGTGGTTACTCCAGTTGAAATGTCAAAGCAAATAGCTATTTTGAGCAACCATAACTTAGTTTGAACCAAATAGCAAACCTCATAAATCCTCAGTAGTCAGTACACGTGTAGATCGTTATTCACAACAAGAGATGGGAGATAGCTTAGTTTGAACCATATAGCAAACCTCAGTAGTTTGTACGGCGTACGCCTGTAGATCTATTAAATCCTTATTTACAGCAAGAGATGGGAGATCTTTTGACCTTTATTACATTCTCATTTAAGTTTAACATTCATGCTCCCATTAGATTACTCTGTAGCACATTCAAGGTATTTTTATGGTATGCTTCATTCATGATAAATGTTTGTAACATGTTATATGACCATAAACAACTATAGACCTGCAACCTACTGCATTCTTATACACTTGAGTGAAGATTCTGCTGAAGTAGTGTGGAAGACATTCTCAACTTAAGGCAGGGTTGTTATTTATTTTGTGCGAGAGTAACTCCAACTGGAACTTTAGCGGCATTTGGAAAGGTCCCGTGTTCTACAACATTTAACTTTTGTAAATAACAACTATTGACTGATTATGCATTCAATGCACTCGAAAGGGGGGAGGGTAGGAGGGAGGTAGAGAACAAACAGACGGAACAATTATTGCAACATCCATGAAGAGAGATGATTATAGCTTATGAATACAATATGCTCAGTATATGCTTTATATATACCAAGGACTGAAAAATTATGTCAACCTACAAGAAACCTTTTGGAATGATATTTTGCTAAGACTGCTAGCAACTATGTCTGTTGGAATTACTACTGAATGGTTGTTCTTTCTCAAGCTTTATCGACTTATCATCTAAGCTATATTTTACTTGTATTTGTTGCTCATACCACTTTGAGCTGATGGAACAAAACCAGTTGCTGCACACGATTAATTTATGCTTTTATATATTGTTCTCTAACATTTACATTCCTGTGTCCTATTTCCCTTTTCCCAGTTAAAGTATGCAAACTAGAACAATTTTTATCTGCTTGCAAATCATAGTGAATGATCACTTTCTCCTCTTCCTGCAGCCTGGTCCAAGAGACAAGCTTGTTCAATGTTTCATCAGAAGGAACCGCAGCTCACAGACATATCACCTCTTCCTTAATTTAAATGAAGGTGAATAAGCATTTAGTTCATTTTCACTTCTTTCTTTCTAGGTGTATTAAGCACCCTTCTTGTATCTTTTCCTTTTCAGTGTATCTTTTGGTACAATCAGATCATCGGAGGCTTCCTTTGCTATACCTGCACCTATATAGGATTTCTTTGCTTATATTATTCAGGCTAAATGATATTGCACTGACCTTCACTACTTGGCTTTTCATACAGTTGCTAACGATGATGGTAAGTTCCTTCTTGCTGCTCGGAAGTGTAAAAGGCCAACATACACAGATTACATCATTTCTTTAAATGCTGAAGATGTTTCCAAGGGTAGCAGCACCTACATTGGGAAGCTGAGGTTTGTCGCGCTAGTACGTCATTTGTTACTTTACAGACATCTTGCTGACTGCTTTCTCCTTGCTGAACTTTGTAACAGATCCAACTTCTTGGGGACCAAGTTCACTGTCTACGATGCACAACCATCTAATGCAGGAGCTAAAGTCAGTAAATGTCGCTCTACTAGGTTTGTTGGGATGAAACAAGTCTCTCCAAGAATACCCACTGGCAACTATCCTGTAGCTCACATCTCATATGAGTTGAATGTCCTGGGGGCTAGGTAAGAGATAGTTCCTTTTGTGTGCTTTTATCTACAGGAATGTCCAATAAAGGAAATACTCCCTGCATGTCTAACTGGCTGGCATCGTTCATTCTTCAGTTGTCCATAAAATCCAATTCGCTCTTCTAAAAAGAACATAAAAGTTAGTGTCAGTTCATACCAAAAAGTAAATGTCAAGATTAATTTAATAAGTTTTTGGTGTCATAAGAATATTACACTTTTAGAGGTTGAAAACAGAATGGCTACTTTTCTTCCTGATTGAAGAAAGGGTGGTTGTCTACTTGTCTTTCACTTGCCAATTGAAATAAATTGTTTATTTGTGTCAGGGGGCCCAGGAGGATGCTGTGTATCATGGATGCAATTCCGGCTTCTTCTATTGAACCTGGGGGCTTAGCCCCTACGCAAACAGAATTTGTTCCGGTGAATGTAGATTCCTTCCCCTCCCTCCACTTTTTTAGATCAAAATCAACTCGCGTGGATAATTTCTCATCCGGGCCTTTACCAAGTCCAAAAGATGAAGTTCTAACTTTGAAGAACAAAGCTCCTAGGTGGCACGAGCAACTCCAATGCTGGTGTCTTAACTTCAATGGCCGGGTGACAGTCGCTTCTGTAAAAAACTTTCAGCTAGTTGCTTCTCTCGGGGATGGAGCTGGACAGGAAAATGAGAATGTTATTCTCCAATTTGGGAAAGTGGGAGAGGATTTGTTCACCATGGACTATCAGTATCCTATCTCTGCATTTCAGGCATTCGCTATCTGCCTCAGTAGCTTTGACACCAAAATTGCTTGCGAATGATGAGATAACAGGTGCTTCTTCTGTAACCTTCTTCTCGAAAAAACCATCATTTGATGTTATGTGCTCACTTTGATATGATTCTAGTGGAACAATAAATGTCCTTTATACCTTAATTGATGTGTACCATTTGGTAATTAATTAACTGATAAAACGACTGTCCAAGACTATTGTGTTGTCTGTAATGTATATACAATCTCTCATTTCTGTAATGATCGGTAGACTGAATCGTGCAGGTTCTGCTAGAAGTACTGAGGTGTTTGGATTGGGAGATTGCACTAACCCTATTTACGTTGGTTACTGAACTAACGCTCAGTTAAATTGCAGTAGGTATGTTTGTTGTTGAGGATTAATCACCCGTTCTTCATGCTCTTGGACCTTTCGTTTCTTGGATTTTTGTAAATAGACAAGGATGTTTTCACAGTTTGGTTCATCCAACTTAACTATTTCTGTTAGCACAATGTTGAACTGTAATACATATTGCACCTATCTCCTGTGTGAGATGTACTTTCATTTCTGAATTTTTGTGTTCTTTCTCATATAGTTCAGAACTGTATTATCTCATTTTGTTTTTATAACCAAGGAATTTTTGAATGAGACGCGAACTCCACGTAGAGATAAAAGACCAATGTTAGCCAAACAGGCTAGACATTTTGGCCATCTTCTCCTTTAGAGTGGGTCTGAGTTTCGTGTAGTTTGGGAATCGATTGGTGATCTCCTTGTATGAATTTGGTTAAATCTTCTCTCATTATCTAGTTATTGGAATTTGAGTTAAGCTCAAATATCATATCTTTACATGGTTAGGTACGTGTAACGTCCTTGTCTGGGATCCCATATTATATTGCCATGCTCGACATGTCGAGTTTGCAGTTGGACCACGGGGTTTTAGAGTGGTTTATAGTTCCACATTTATTGGGAATAGACGGATGGTCTTCTTTTATGAACTTGGGACAAACCTTTCCTAATGAATTAGGTTTTTTTAATTAAGTTAGGTTCGAGTATCATATCTTTTATTGTATAAGCTCCACTTCTATATTAAACTGACGCAAAGGCGGCTTATAAGACGGTATTGCCAATATTCATGTGTTGATTCAAACAATCATTCATTATTACTGTAAAATGATATATATTTCCCTTAAAATTTATGCAACTCATTGGTTATTGGATGCTTTGTCCCATTTACTTTAACCCAAATTTCATTGGCCATTTTAAAATTTTGCCCTCACATCATGATCTTTTAGGTTTCGGACAAGTAAGGACATGTATCATAGAGTCGAGATTCAGGTCTAAACAGTGGGAGATAATTAAGAACACTTTTCGGTTGTGGTGCTGGCATCAATATCTCTGACTTGAAAAAGGAGAGTTTAGGATTTTAAAGAAGTTATTTTTAAAATATATTTAAAAAATTAATGGTTCAATAAATTGAGTTGTTATGTATATCAGATTAATAAAAAAAAATTGATGGACAAACGCGCATAGAATCATCTGTTTAGTGAGCAGTTTTGTGCCCTTACTATTAGAGCTAGTAAAGTTCAATTAGGATATGGCTACCGACAAGTGGAAGATAAATTAAAATGGGTGTGGTGACTGGTGCTGAACAAAACCAATTAATAGGAAATGGAAATGGGTCTCTCTGGAACACTGTTCTAAAATTAAGAGACCAAACTGCAAATCCACCAGATACAACTGTGGTTCAACAATTTGCTGTCAGTAGTGTATCACCATCTAACATCATATACATTGTCAATATAAAAAAAAAAATTGATCATATTATGACAATTAAGGATATATATATGATGAAGTTAAGATTTGGGTTCAATTAGCAGGAGGTAATTTAGAATACTTTTTTATCGTGATGGAATTGCACCAAAGATCAATCCATAGCCTATTGTTATTTGTCTTGGTAATTGCCGAATTACATGCAGCATAGTATTGATTTACGTAGGTGGAGTTAACGGTAACACTGAAAGTTTGAAGACATGCCGTAGAGTTCAAGAGTTTCAAGTTAAGCAGTAGTAAAACAAAGTATCTGAAGTGTAAATTCAGCTTTGTAACCCAGAGATGGAAATGAAGATTAATTCACAGGTCATACAAACAGAGAAAGTTTCAAGTATCTTGAATAAATAATTTAAAGAGATTTGAAAATTGATGATGATATCACACATAGTACTAGTGTAGGGTGGGTGAAATGGACGTGACCTTTCACGTATCGTAGTAGGAACGTATTACCAAGATTTAAAAGATAAATTCAATAAAATGGTGGTCAGACAACATTGTTATATGAATCGAGTCATAATATTGTTGAGTTAAGAACCACCCCACACATTTAGAAGATAAAAGATAACGGAGATAAGAATACCAAAACGAATGTATGAATATTATAAGTCACTTAATCTTTAATTTGTACCAATAAATTTACTCAACTATTCTTTTGTTTCTCTGAAAGTCATTTATCACCGGAAAATTTGTTGTTTGGTGGGATATATTAGAAATTTTAATATACATATTAGTTATGCATCTTATTCAATGTTATAGTGTGTGTAATGAATACATACCTAAACATACGCACTTAATATACGAAACCAAACACAACATAAAATTTCAACATAATTAATCTCAACGATACTAATACATCATACTCAATATTATACTTGTACAATCTAACAATATAATTAGTTATCTCACCATATACTATATAAAAAGACTTATATCATCATCGTAGTACATATAATAATTTCATATGTACAACAATTTAAGAGTATGAAATGCAACAACTTACTATATAAGCAATAGCACAAATAGAGGCCTCAGATTAACTCAGAAGAAATAAACTAAATAGGCAAATGACTTGTGAGCACAAAATTAACATAAAAAATTTCACATTTCAAACACAAGTAGTATAGCCACAGACTATAATATCACAGCTGGAATTGAGTATAGTGACGTAGACTTTATTATAAGGTCGGTAGAAACACTATTTCCGATAAACCTTCAAATAGCAATTCACTCGATACACATCGAAGAATAAAGAAACTACTTTGGCCTCAGATTAGCATATTGGCACATTTATCATAGCAACAACAACCCCATGGAAACAACCAT
This sequence comes from Solanum stenotomum, assembly GCF_019186545.1. Classification (NCBI taxonomy): domain Eukaryota; kingdom Viridiplantae; phylum Streptophyta; class Magnoliopsida; order Solanales; family Solanaceae; genus Solanum; species Solanum stenotomum. The sequence continues at coordinate 1,661,675 of NC_064288.1, read as the reverse complement.
AGGTGCGCAAAAAAGGATGTTGTTGCCGCTCGTGCAAATATTTTTGTCATCACTGGCCATAATCCTCCAAAACAAACCAAAAATGAAAAATTAAGCAAGCAAATAACAAAAATTTACGAATATAAAACTCGATTAGTAAAAATCATATGATAGATTACGATTAGACTATTAAATAACTCATGAACTTATAATTCAATAAACTGTGGAGTGCAGCAAATGAGAGGCGAAAGCTTCAATTTTCGAATTAGGGTTAGGGGTTTTAGTAAGAGGAAGAAGAAGATATAGGTGCTCAAAATAGGAAGCCTATTAGGCCCAAATGGATTTGAACTGTATTGCTTGTTTGGCCCCTTTTTTTTAAGTGACTTTTAAGTAGAATTTTATTTTTTTTGGAAAAACTACGTAATTACACAAATATTCCTGTAAAAACTACTAGTATGAAATAATTATATATTGTCTCACTAGTTAATAACTTCATATTATATTTAAGCATCAATCTTTCGTATTTCAAGTTAGATACATGTATCAAAAATAGTAGATACGTGTATCAAGGATAGCATATACATTCTGAAAATACAAATACATAGGGATATAGGCAAGCGAGAGAGAGTCAATGTATCCCAGATACATGTGAATCACACTAGATACATGTATTCAGAATAAGAGAGACATTCTAGAAACATTTTTATTTTTAAATACATATACATAGGGAGAGATGCGAGCAAGGGAGTTAGTGTATCCCAAATACATGTGAATCACGCTTGCAGTGTATCTGAAATAAATTATACCTAATTTGACTCGCATGCATCTAGTGAAGTAAATTTGGTATAGAAGAAAGTTTTGAAAATTATAATAAAGGTTCGTAAGGCCAAACTAGTGAGATTAGTGTTGTTTGCTTAAAGTTTTTTAGAAAAATAAGAATAAAAGTAAATATAGGGGCTCAATTACAGGGTTTGGTGGGAAAATATGGTTTTCTAAAGAGTAAGTTTTAGGTTTAGTAAACGTAAAAATCATATTAGCACTCTATATCTATAATTTTGCTTTTTGTGCTCCATATCAAACATAATTTGCTTTGGAGCATCAGATTTGTATAAATCACAGGCAGGCATCTCGTTTGTATAAAAGCGCAGCGATTGTATATGTATATCGGTTAGATAATTATATATATGTAACTACTATGTATATGTATCAATGATTGTGTTTGTATATCTGCATAAAATTTCAATTTATATACAATTGAATCGAAATAAAATATCAAATCTCTCTCTCTCGCATTATACAACACAAATTATACATTGTAAATTGTATAATTTGTGTTTGTATAAGGCGAGAAAGAGAGAAAGGCAAAAGAGAACTGGTAGAGAAAGATCTGTAATTGTATATAATTATAAGTCTATAGAACGAAAATATATGTATTTATATTCGTATATACAGTTTTCTATCTCTTTATACAAACACAAACGCAATTTATACATTTGTGTTTGTATAAGAGAGGCGAGCGAGATTTCTGGAGAGTGGCGAGCGAGATTACTGGGGAGAGAGGTGAATGGCAAAGTGTTTACTATGAATTAGAATTAAATAAAATTATGGTTATATCATTTATTTTGAATTAATAGTTTGTTATTTCATACAATTTTTCCTTTTTAAAAAACCTAGCAATACCTTCTTTTTTCAAAATATGTACAATCCGGTAGAAATAAGTATATAGTTGGCATATAGAAAATACACAATTATATTATTGTATGTTTTTTGTATGTATTTGTCTTGTACTGGTACATTGAACAGACATCTAACATTAAAAATATACACAATTTATTATTATTATTCCTCTTCGATTTTCATTTTCAAATTCCAACTATAGTCAACTATAATCATCACCAAATTACTTCAAAAAATAGACATATAAATTCGATAGATATTCTTAATCTTTCCAACAAAACCAAATCTAAGGTAATAACAATTTCACAATATTCGATTTTTGAATTCAAAGCTTTTTAATGGTTATCTAAAGTCTTTAATGTAGTTTACAACTTTGGAAGTGTTTAGAGTCCCATTTCTTAATTTTTCTATTATTCTACTATAATTGATGAAGTATAAGTACCCAAGATAATTGTAATCAATACTTATAAATAACTTATCCTATTATTTAGTTTGCGATGAAAAGGTAAAAAAAATCAGGCGATTTAAACACAGGAAATATTTTCAATCGATATTTAAAATTTATTTTCATTGATATGAAAAATGTTTTATGGAGTAGTATGTTTGGACATCATTTTATAATTTGATCCACTTTTTCAGTACTCTAATCGTTACAAAAGATTCCATCAATATTAATCGTTACTCAATAATAATAATAATAATAATAAGCTTTTTATAAGGGGGTAATTCATAAATCTTGTTCTAAGTAACTTAAACCTGAATTTTACTCATTCATAAACATTGTACTAGAAATTATGTGTACTCAAAGTTTTTAACCTTCAAGGATCTAATAAGTGTTAAATTGACTTTTCTAGTGACATTATCGATTAATTGCATCAAGATCAGTATAATTTCATATCTTATCTTATTTGTAATTGATGCCGCAATTATTTGTTTGTTAATTATCTCTCATTATGCAATTCATCTTTCAAGCAAGTTAGTTATAATTTCGTTATCCGATAAATGTATATATTGTTAAGTCCCGTATATGAATTCAACTCATGTATCATTTTGAGAGCAAACAATATTCAGCGTAGTTATCATTAGACTACTCATAAATCATACCAAATCGTTACAATTATTTATATAAATCATGGAATGCACCAACCTATATTCTAAGGTCAAATATATCATTTATCTAACCTGTTAAATAAAATATGCTTATTTTTACCAACTATAAAAAAAAAATAGCAATCTCACTTATACAACCAAGCAATTTTCTTGAAAGAAGTTGGATAAAAAAGGTATGGGTCTCCAAGAGGATCAATATGGACCCAATGATATATTGAAATATGTGACGCTCAATATTTTGGCAAAAAGATCTTTTAAAACTTTTTCTAAAAATGTAGTTAAACTTGTTTTTCAAAACTATTTTTGTGGTTAAATCATTTCTAATACTCCCTCCGTCCACTTTTAATTGTCATGTTGCATTTTTCGAAAGTTAATTTGACTAATTTTTAAAGTGAAATTAGATTACATTAATTCGATATTTTAAATAAAAAATTTAGATATTCAATAACTATATGGAAAGTACTATAAATTGCAATTTTTTGCATATCAATATGATGAAAAAAATACATTATAAAATATTAGTCAAAATTCTTATATATTATTTGACTCTAAAAAGGAAAATCATGACAATTAAAGGTAGACGGAGGTAGTACTAAGGATATACTTTTTTTGGAAATAGTCACAAAATTTCTCAATCATTGTTCTCAAAAAAAAATTAGATCTCCTATAACTAGATCAAAACGAAATAAAAAAATCACCTAAATCACTAAAATAATTATACATAAAGTAATTCATGGTTTATTTGCAATGAGCATTTTTAGTCTATTTATAAGAAAATCCATAATCACTCTAAAAATAAGTTACGTTGAGTTAGTTAAAATCAAGCTAATATAAAAGTATCTTGTGCATAACCTATAAAATTTTGATCGGATTGAACTGATCATCAATTTTATAAGTCATATTTAACACACCATAGGCAAAACACAAAACAATATCTTGGATTTATGTAAGATCATAAAATATTTATTATTCATATAAATCTCCCGTTTAAAAAAAAATAACTAAAAGACGATACATATCTTTATAAAAAATTGGACAATTCACAATAACAACTAATTACTAACTTGATTGAGATACCATGAGTGAAATTCTATTTAAAGATTTACTCTCTCGTCATTACCTATTTGAATTGTACATGTTAAACTTGTAACATAGAACGTGATTACTGTATTTTAGAAGAACATTAACTGCTATATCCATAAATATATAATGAACAGTTCAAACTTCATCATTCTTTCCCAATTAAAATTGAAAGGGTTGTATCACCTTGAAGATGACGATTCGTTTCCCACCCCTAATGAGATGGGAAATGACCACATTTGTTATATCACGAGTCAAGCCTTCTTCCATCTTCTTATTTGATTCTTCTCTCTCCATTATACTTATAAACAATTAGAATTAGAACAAGCTGACAAATATACCTTTGATAAATATTCTTCCGCGCCTCCCTCTCAACACCTACATAATAAACTAACGTTTCAGGATGTAAGTTGATATTTTTTTTTAGAATTTGTGTTATTAAATTACATGTTTGAATATTGGTATGTATCTCCTTCATGAATCCTCTTCCAATGATTTTTTTTTCTTTCTTGTTCAATCATTATTATGTATTTATCATGTCTAAAAGTGATATATCGTGTTATATCAAACTTGTCAAAGTATGCTCAATAATATGAATACCATTAAATAACTGACATTTGCAAAAAAAAAAAAAAATTAAATTGGGATAGAAAAAAGAATATGCAATGTAACCATCACTAACATATTTTCATGCTATGGAATTAGCTCAGTGCCTTAATTTTCATTGGTTAATTTCGTGTAATATTGCCTCACGTCACAATGGGAGAATAAATTCCCAACTTCAAACGAAAAATGATCATATTTATTCCTCTACGTTGAAAATTATATAAAATTACAAATTAAGATATAATTAATTACAAAGTTTCTATGTTATTATAACAATTAATTCTCTTTGAAAGTGTAGATAAAATTTATAAAAAAAATTTAAAAATAAAGGTATAAATAAGTAAAACTATTATTTTATTTATGATTTCTTAGGAAATTCGTAAAAGAAAAACAAAGAAGGTATAAAATTAATTTGTTCTTTTATTCTTCTCTCGACATTTTCATGTTTTCATAAGCACTTAAATCCATCAAATACTCTTCAATAAAAAAATATAACGGAAAGAGCATCAATGAACTTGACAAACAATTACATAAGTTTGATACTATTTTCATGAAATTCAAAAAATGAAAAATATCCATAAACACCTACATAAATACATAATCATTTTGTCAATTTATGCGATAATTTTATTAATTTATTCCTTAAAAGACTTTTGCGACTTTACAAATTTTATTCATACTTTTAATAAAAAAAATTGTTAGAATTAATTTTTTTTACTTATATCTTAATTTTATAAATGAAAAATTAAATACAAACAACTTTTATTATAATATGAATAAATAACATAGAATAGGAAAAAAAGAATAGAATAAAAACTTATACAGTGATCATAAAAAATAAATCAAAATTTTCTGCATAAAAAAAACATAAATTAATTAGATTAGATAAGAATGAAAAAAAAAAACATTTAAAAAATGGAAACAAAAAATATATTAAAATAAGTGTAAAATAAAATAAAACAAAAAGAAAAAAGAAAAAACATAAACTAGTTAGATTACTTAAGAATGAAAAAAAACATTTTAAAAAATGAAAACAAAAAATATATTAAAACAAGTGTAAAACAAAAAAAAAGGCTTAATAGATGCCCTTTGTCACTTGGCAGATGAGTCCCAGTCCATTTGTCAATCAAATAATGCCTCATGCATAATAAAAATTTTCATTTCTTTTTATACGGTTAATTTTTTCATGTTTTTAACCTTTATTATTTTATGTAGCGTTTGTATGAATATATTTCTCTCTCTCCCAATTTAGGTGACACATTTCGAATTTCAAGATTCAAACAAATCTATCTTTGACTGTAAATTTTTCACATATCTTTTAAATATTTTGAATTATCAATTATTGTGACTTGTAGTACTTTTTATGCAGTTTACAAATATATAAATTTCATTTTGAAAATTTTGAAGATTTCATAAGTAAATTCTCGGTCAAACTTAAATTATTTGACTCTCGAAAAGCGAAATGTATCGCATAAATTGAGACAAAGTGAGTATATTTTTATCTCAATTAAAATTTAGTTTTCCATATAAATCCTATTCAACCCAATACGGGTTTATTGTGTTAGTTGGGTTAGGTAGTCATATTGAATCAAGTAGAAGAATTATATTGGTGGGAAATAATGTGATAAGAATACATTAAAAAAAAAAAGTTCTTGAAAGTACATGAATAAATATGGCTTTTTTTAATCAAATTTAAAATATATTTAAAGAAAAATATGTGAAATAATGTATGTAGGAGAAGAAGACTAGTCAATCGTAAAGATGGTAAGACGTATTGACTAGCAAATTTGCAAATTTATTTTTTTGTCAAGTTAGGTAATAAGAAACGTGACGGAAGTGACATAGGGACTTATATAGTGTCATTTTTGACTATCACAAAAATAATAATTATTAGGGTTCATTTGGTTCATGAACTAAGTAGAATATTTAAGGATTAAGTTTGCGATAGTTTAAAATTTAAATTATTTTTAATTAAATAAAATTTAGATTCAATTTCAAACTTATAGCTTAACTAATTTCACGAGATACTATCATTTTTCATTAGCAATAGATATCAGGTAGCTCTAATCATCAAACTTGAGACAGATAGAAAGAATCACCTAGTGTCTTTTGTATTCATTGAATTTTGAACGTGAGATCTCATGATTCTCAACCTGATCACTAATCATATCTTTGGTGCAATCTTGGATATCTATCTTATTCCAATGTCATTATCAATTTCATAGTTTGGATAAACTAATCCAAAAATTATAATCTTGGAATAACATAGTCCACAAACCGACGACCCCCTAAAGGACTAAGGAGCTGTTTGGTTGCTTATGCAAATATTGGAAAAGCAAAAATTTGATTATACAAGAATTAGTCATGCAAAATTTAGTTATTACATTTTATACCCTACATAAATTAACTATAATCTAAAAATATTAATTTACCTGTGGGATTGTAACTTGTAAGATAATAACCAAAAGTAATAGAGTATTATATTAACTATGCTATTTTTAATACATGAATAATTTCTCGTAAACGAGCAACCAAACAACCCCTAACTAAATTATTGGAGTTTGGTTGGAAGGGAAGTTAATTATCCTAAAATTAACAATTGATATTGGTAAATTACCTGTGGATTAAGATGGTGACTGATGGATAAAAGTAGTAGCTAAACAAAAAACAAATGACGGCTATAATGACTTTTACGTATGATTAGGTGAAAGAACCTGACAATCTCTCATATGATTTGATTTCATTGAATTTTGAAACAAAATAATTATTGAATTTTGTAAATGAAAAACTATTTTAAAATAATTTATTTATCAAAAGTAATCCATTATTTCAACTTCAAATATGACAAGGAGTTTCACTTGGACCATCTCCAACCCAACTCTATTTTATTCTCTATTCTCTATATTTGGAGAGTAAAATAGAGAATGGGTACTCTAATCCACCTTCAAATCACCCTCTATTCTTCAAATTTTTGACGAGAGGGAGTTCTCGGATGGTAAGTACCCCTCACTTCCAACTCAAAGGTTGCGAGTTCGAGTCACCAAGAGAACAAAAGGGGTGGGAGCTCCTAGGGGAGGGTTAAAAAAAAAAAAAAACTATTCTTCAAATTTAGAAAGTTGAATAGTAGTTCTCCAAATTTGGAGAACTACTATTTACACTCTCTATTTCACTTTTTCATTATTTTATCATTATTTCTATTACTTTCTAATTAACATATTATTTTATATATAATTTCATTAATTAAATATCTAATATTCATAATTCTTTTTTAAATGTAATATAATATTTTTAAAAAATATTATTTAATATATACTATTTTAATTTCAAATTAATAGTATTTTAACATAAAAATTTAAATACAAGATAACAATACAATACATAACATAATAATTTAAATACAAGGTAACAATACAATATAATCCATAACATAATAATTTAAATACAAGATAAAATACAATACATAACATAATAATTAATTGATCACAGCAATAATTTAGTAATCCGGTAGGTCGTTTCCAGATTTAGCACTATTCAGAATTTTTTTGGATATGATTCCGAGAATTATTGCGATTGTGGTTGTGACTAGGTAGTCTAGATTGCATGCACTGGAAATGGAAAAATTGTCCAACGGCATGAGCTGGGCAATACGCAGGTCGTAGTGGATCACCGACAATTATTCTCGAAGTTGTTGCTGATTATGACCTTTGGATATGGCATGTTTATTTTGGTTTGCCTGGCACCAATAACGATATTAATGTGCATTCGGAGTTTTGCAATCACGTTTTGCAATTATTGCAGGACCATCACATTTTTGTAGAAAGAAAGTGCTACATCATATAATGACTACATGTATTATACTGCACAACATGATAATTGAGAATGAACGTGATCTCAATGCACTAATTCAAGATGTCGTAGAGGCTCCAACTCCAACTATAGAAATTGTGGTAGATGAAAATCTCCGGTTGAACAATTTTTAGCTAGACATAAAAAAAAATTAAGGACAAAAATGCTCATTTTGAACTTCGTAATGCATTAATAAATCATTTATGGGAGCAACGTAATAATTTTGAAAATTGAGTGTTTATGTAATTGTATGTCACTTTTATTTGAATTTGTCCCCTAATTTATGTATTATATTATATTTTCTTGCAATTTATGTTATTTAAAAATTTAGAATAAAATATAATTTCATATCACATTAAAAATTATATAAAGTAATTATTTGGGAAAAAATGATTTATATTATGAAATAAGAAAATAAGAATGAAATAGAAATAATAATATAATATTGAAGAGATAGAAAAAAAATTCTTTTTTAAAGAGTAAAATAGAGAATTGGATTGGAGTTGATTATCTGAAAAAATAGAGAACTATATATTTGAAGAGTAAAATAGAGGATTGGGTTGGAGATGCCCTTAATTAATTACTAATTTTTATCATATGGCAATTAATGATTGTCATATATAATTTTATATAAATGTCTCGATAATAATATAAATATATTATAATGATTTAGTTTTAAATCAACATTTGATTGATTGATTGAAAATTAATTACGTTATGGATTTTCATAATTTCACATCGAACTTTATATAGCTAAACAAACACGCTTATGGTGGGAACTCTAATCTCTTCTTGGAATTTTTGGGAGTTTTGTCTTGAAAAAGTTAATTATATGGTTATTAGTAATCCACATCTCTACGACTGATGGACAAAGGAGCCGTATACCAACAAGATTTAAGATGCGGTAGGTAGATGAAATTGTTTATTAAGGTTTTCGATTTTGATTTTAAATATAAAAGAATGAGTGATACGGGTTTTATCACACATAAATTATAATGAACCGGGCATTAATGCACATTAGATAAAAAGAAGTAATCTCTCTATTTTAATTTATGTGGCACTATTCATTTTCCGAGAGTCAAACAGTTTAAGTTTGACAGAGAATTTGCACTTGGAATTTTCAAAAAATTTAAATGAAATTTATATATTTATAAACTACGTAAAAGTATTATTAGTCACAATAATTGACCATTCAAAATATTTAAAAGATATATGAAAAATTTACGGTCAAAGATAAACTTGTTTGAATCTCAAAATCCGAAAAGTGTCACATAAATTGAGACGAAGGGAGTATTGAAAACACTTATGAACTTGACGTAAATTATTAGTTTCATCTTCATACTATTTACGGTTTTAAAAACACTCATCTACTTGACTAACTAAATTTATATACACCACTGATCTGTCATATGACATAGAAAATGGTCTTTAACTCTTGTAGGAGTATGAGACTCTTAATACAAATTTGAGAGAAGAGTTGAAAACATCTCTAAATTTGGCGAGAATTTAAAAGTGTATTCACTCATGTTGTAAGATCAGAATTGTATTTAAATTCAATTAGTCAAGTAAAAGATTGTTTTCATGATTGTCGCTAGTTTGAGAATGAAACTAACAAATTTTCCAAGTTCTATCACATACAAAGTTATACTACATATAAATTTTTTTAATATAAATTTAAATTTAATCGAATTTCAATATTTAGAAAGACATGATGAGAGGTGTAGAGTACACGTAGGGAGGACCAATCCCATGATAACTCCTTATCATTCATAAGAGTGTGATACATAATTGGTCCCCAATAACACAGATCTAGCCCTGCAATCAGAATCATGAGATTCTCTTACATTACCATTTTCACCACTTACTATAATTATTATAAATCATATTTCTAAAGAAAATATATTTACTATACCTTTTTAAAACATCATTCTATTTAAAAAAAAAAAATTGACAACAAAATAAATAAGCTTGTGTTGGAGTATATTATGGCTTCTAAAAAATAACCTTTTCTTTAACTTTATTTTTAATGAAAAACTTCTATAGTCATTGTCATAGCATGTTTAAAATTACAATTCCTTTTTAAAAACCACATTAAAAGAGATAAAAGAAGTACAGTTTAATTAGTTATAACAGATTATGTATTCTATTATCATGCTAATTTATTAGTTTTCAAGGGAGGATCTAATGTAGTATTTATTATGGATTCAGGTAAATTTAGTAATTTTTGTGTAAATTATGTGTTTTAATTAATTAAAATTACATTAAATATCTATAAATGTTTAATCGTGAATTTAGATATTATTATAGTATTTATTTGATATCGTTCTAAAAATAGGGATAAGACAGAAGTACCGGTAGACTATGACCGAAATCCCAGAGACATATTTAACCAAAATAATGTCCTATTACCCCCCCCCCCCTCCTCCTCCGGAACTCATTTTTTATAATTTTGTACACCTTGTTGGCTTACGTGGCATTTAAACATCTCTCACGCTCCTCCAACTACGTGGAGTCACAGAGTGAGCACGTAAGCCAAAATGTGTATAAAATGACAAAATAAATGAGTTCGAGGAGGTAATAGGACCTTAATTTAGTTAAGGTGTGTCTCTGAAATTTCGCTCATAGTGTAGTTGGTAATAGAACATTTGTTTAGTTAAGGTGTGTCTATGAAATGTGTTGTGATATGATAATGTAATGTAATGGCGTAAGAAAATTATATATTGCCAGTTAACTTACACTATAATTACATATTTTATTCTCTTATTCTATACATGACGTGATGACGATATTTAACTAAATACATAATCTAAGATGCTTGTTTGATTCAGATTTTATACCTAAAAGAGAATATATATGCAATATGAACACTACTTTTTTTTAGTATGTAACTAATTTAAATTACTAAAAACTACAAAATATATCTATGTATGTAATAAAAAAGTAAAATGATTTTATGTACTTTGGAACTTTTAAAAAAGAAAAAAAAAGTTATAAAGTAAAAAAAAAAGAGTTTGCTGCAGCTGCAAAAAATAAAAAATAAAATAAAATAAAACGTCCACTAGAGGGAAGAAGTTAAACATCGAAAAGGACGGTTCACGAATTATACAGTGGGTAAAAAAGCCTTGTGCTATTCTCTAGTCTTTTTCATTTCTCAAGGTCCCCCACCCACCCCCTCCCTATATTTTCATGCTTACACTTTCTTTTTTTTTAATTTCATGCTTCAATTTTTTTTTCCTACGTTTAAATTTGTTTATCTGATTTTCATTTTATACAAATTTTTAAGAGTTATTTTTGCAAAATTAATGAAAAAAAGAAGTGAGATATATAAATTGAGACAGATTCTTTGATCGGCTACTTGATTACACATAGATATCTCTTAAGCATCGAGTCGTTTTTTTATTTACTTGGAAAATCTAACTTAGAATGGAGCTCTTTTAGTCTTACGATCATTTGGTCATATAATTTAGATTTCTTATGAAATTTACTAAATGAGCAAATTTAGTTTATAAACAAGATATTGGAATATACGAAGACGCCATATTGATAATTACATATTTTTATATGTTGTGATATAAATAAATGTTTGTGATTACAAGTTTTTAAATATACATAAAAATTAAAGATATGTTAGTTAACAACAGTAATAACTAGTTATTTTTAGAGCAACTTTCACATATAACAAACATAAAAATTATATTTGTATGCTATAGCTATTAGTTTGTATAATTGCGCTCAATAACAAACTTTATGTTTGCTATGGCTATTTCGCTATACATATATACAAAAGAAGCAATTGTATAATCTGTTTCGGTATACATATACAAAAGAATCAATTGTATAATTTGTGTTTGTATAAAACGAGAAAGAGAGAAAGGCAAAAGAGAACTGGCAGGGAAATATTTGTATTGTATAATTATAAGTGTATAGGACAAAGATATATGTATTTGCATGTGTATATATAATTTTCTTTCGCTTATACAAATAGAAACATAATTTGTACATTTCTGTTTGTATAAAGCGAGAGAGGTGAGGGAGAGACTGACGAGCGAGATCTGGGAGAAAGGAACAAAAATATGTGTATATATACAATTTTCTCTCGATTTATATGTCACAACCCAGACCATCGTGATTGGCACCCACACAAACCATCCGGTGGGAGAACTATTACTACAACCCAAACAAACAAATTTTATGAAAACTAAAGCATTTAAATATACGGAAACGGGTTTAAATGACTATAAAAATGGAGTCCCCATAAACTCCAAGGTTTTAACAAACAACTAACCAAACTAATGCGGAAATTCAACCCCTAGAACCTGAAAGAATTGGCTCACCCTTGAATCCGGTCACACTCAATAGTCACTTAGCTGAGGTTTATCAATAGCCGCCTAAAAATGCCCTGTACTCAACAAAGAACAAGCAAGTGCAATATCAGTACACAACTACAATGTACTGGTAGGATCACACGGCTATCCCAATAAGCGAAACACACGCAAGTAACCACAACATTATAAAACAGGAATATACCGAACGTATACAATATTAGTCATCTTTTCATAATCAATGTAGCATTCCACGTTCTCAATAATACACATTGGTTATCAATTTAGAGCGACATACCATCTTCCAATATCAATCATCATTAGATATGAATGTAATCATTACAAGTAGATACACAACACAATTCAATGGTCCTCTCATGAAACCCACACCCAAACTTTTAGCATACCGGACGTGGTACCTGATCCAATGTTTATACCGTAACGTGGTAACCGATCCCATAATTATGCCGAAACGTGGCAATCGATCCCATGTTTATGCCGGAACGTGGCAACCGATCCAAGTTAGTGTGTCAAAACGCAACACCCGATCCATTCAACAAACCAACATCACAATCACAATGTATATTCTTACAATCATACAACAAGAGGTGATTCATGGCATACAATTCTTCAATTACCCTCATTTACGATTAGTGTGATCAATAATGCAACATTTGCATACATACATGCATTATAATGAGCAATTACAAACATATATCACACCAACATGAAATCACAACCATCACCTATCTCGAATCCAAGCTTGAATCCCCTACGACACTTGAATCTTTCCTTTCCGAATTCTTTCCGCTTGTTCTAGATCTACAAACAACAATTTATATGCAAGGATCAATAATCAAAGGTCTAATTATCCGGATTATAACAAACCCAATAACCCTAGACCAAACCCAAGATCCTAATACCTAATTTAGGGTTTTTTCCACCACAAATCACAGATCAAAACCCTTCCCCATCGATAATTACACAAGAAACTAAGTTCTACGAATCGAAACACGGATTCGGGGGAGTTACAATCTTACCTTTAGCCTCAAGAATGATGAAAAACGCAAGAACTCGTCTGGGGTCGTCTCATAGCTCTCAAAGTCGAAAAGTGCAGAATAAAGACATTTTGGGGTTTATTTACAACCTTAAGTCGTGTCGGACCTGCCACAATGGTCCTCACCCCGCTACAGCGGCCTCGCCCGGGCGGCAGAAATCCCGCCCCAACGGCTTGCACAGAAGTGAGCTATTTTAATAATTCCAAGACCCCCATTTCACAACACACCTTTAACCGACGACGCTCAGAAAATACCGTTCACGCTAAGATTGATTTCGAGAGTTCTACTTACTTGAATTCAATTCCGTAAAGTCGTACAGATTCCTTAACCACTTATCTAACCACTCATGTAATCAAAATCATAAATAAGTCACCCAATTGCTACCAAATTTCCCTAGATCTCACTAACTCTGATTTCGTCCAAATTTGGACTAGGCTAGGAAATCTCAAGTTACTACGAAAAAGTTTTCTGGCCCCAATTCTTTCTCTCTTGTTTTTTCCCTAACGACAGAATCAGGTCGTTACATTATACAAACACAAACACATTTTATACATTTGCGTTTGTATAAAAGCGAGAGAGGCGAGGAAGAGACTGCTGAGAGTGGCGAGTGAGATTCACTAGGGAGAGAGGCGAAATAGCAACAGTTTGCTACGAGGTACAATTAAATCAAACTGTGGTTATGACATTTAATTTGAATTAATAGTTTGCTATTATATACAATTTTCCTTATTTTTAATATAATACTTTCACATGGTACAAATAATGTCACCAATCCAAGTAAGATCAGTCATTTTTCTTCTTTGTTTTTTTACAATTTTTTAAATGTTATTTTTTTTACAAAATATAAACTTTTGAGAATTTAATATTTTTTGAAAATTAAAATAACGATTAGGAAGGATATTCCTTTCAAATCATGCTTGTTGGAGAATTTGAGATTTGAAATCACAATTTCAAATCGTTTGTTTAAGTACTATTTGAACTCACGATTACATATTGTATATTAGATTATTTCTTAAACTTAGAATTCTAATCTTAAGGTGTGTCAATGGTTCGATTATCATATCATTTTCTCTTTGATATTGACATGATTTAGTTAATTTTTTTCACTCTTTAAAATGCCATGTAAGAGACGTCACAAGCCTAAGTTAGAACATGATAATATTTCATAGGAATTTGATAAAAACTCTCTCGGTTATTTTTGTGTTTAAAAGGTGGTGAGTCAGGGGAATATAAATCATAATGATAGAAATTCATCTAATTACTTTATTGTAAATATAAAGACAAAAAAATTATTATACGAGTGGAAAGAAGTTATCCAAGATAAAACTCAAAAATTACTAAGATTAAATATTCAATAAAAGCAATTTAAATCATAAAAAAAATATTCTTAACATCTTGTAACTTGAAATACCTTATATTCTAATTTACTATTCAAAAACTAGAACTAATTTAACTTCAATAAAAGTAGCATAACAAGTTTCGGAATTGGACTTTGATTGTCCATTACCTATTGTCTTGTATCATTTTCATCCCCCAATGCTCAAAGTGAAAAATGTAATATATTATTATTTCAAATTAAAATATAAAAAAAATATTATTTGGTATGATTAATTATTTTTTCAATTTATTTTCATAAAATAAAAAACTATCTGAATCTATTTTATGTTTATAGTTTTATATAAGAAACTACGTATTTATTAAAAAAAAGACAACAACTCAATACTCGATACAATAGGATGTAGTTCAATCGACTACTTCTTCATCTTTAGTTAAAATTCAGAGTTCAAGTTCTTCGGAATATAGAGTTGCATCTTGTTAAAAAACACTGTACCTTCAATGTGAGATTTTTCGATGCGAATTCAAATTTAATCAGACTTCAATATGAATATCGAACAACAAATAAAAAAAATCAAATTATTATCTTTATTGTTAGATTATCATGTTTAAGATTTTATTATACAGTGTGTTTAAAGTTTATGTTTGCAGTTTTATATAATTAATATTTTCAAAGGACAGATGATAAGAAAGACATTTAAACATCAGTTTTCACTATATTTGCATTGTTGTGCAATTGAATTTTGATTTTGTATAATGATTTTGTATTACTGTTCAATTAACTTTTTATTATAATAAAACATATTATTTCAATAAATAGCTCAATTATAAAAAACTCATAAATCAACATGTAATATATAAATCCAATTCATAAGCTTTATAATTACTATAGTTAGTAGTTAGTAAGCGTTTGGTCATATGATTTTGAACCAAAGTTAAAAATCAATGTTTATTTAAGAAATTTGCACGAAATTTAATTTTAATTTTAAAGCAAGATTTTTATTATGTAATAAAAATTATTTATTCTTACATAATCTTTTCAAATAGGGTGCAGAAAAAAACGGAAAAGAAGTTTTTTTTTTTTTTTTTTTGCAGTAAACTTTGAATACTCAACTCTGGTTAAATTTTGACCACACCCACCCCCTACCCCAATTCCAACATCATCACATAATAAAACCTTATCTTCTCTGTAGAACACTCAAACACACTCTCTCTCTCCTCTTTCTCTCTCTAAAACACAGCAAATCTAAGCTCGTTAATGTCGATTCAGATCTGAGAAAAGAAGAAGAAGAAGGAAGAAAAAGGACTACTGTAAATCTCGAGTTCACTGTGAAATTACACTTTTGCCCTTCCCCCTCCATTACCGTACAACAATGGCGTACGCATTCCCGGAGGAAGTACTAGAACACGTCTTCTCCTTCCTCACCTCCGACAAGGACCGTAACGCAGTATCACTAGTCTGCAAATCATGGTACGAGATCGAACGGTGGTGTAGGAAGAGAATATTCGTTGGAAACTGCTATGCTGTTAGCCCTAGGATCATGATCCGACGGTTTCCGGAAGTCAGATCTGTTGAGCTTAAAGGGAAGCCTCATTTTGCTGACTTTAATCTTGTACCGGAAGGTTGGGGAGCTTATGTGTATCCTTGGATTTTGGCTATGTCTAAATCTTATACATGGCTTGAAGAAATTAAGCTTAAGAGGATGGTAATTACTGATGAGTCGTTGGAGTTGATTTCTAAGTCGTTTAAGAACTTTAAAGTGTTGGTTTTGTCTTCATGTGATGGGTTTACTACTGATGGACTTGCTGCTATTGCTGCTAACTGCAGGTGAATTTTTTTTTTTTGCTTGACATTTCTCTTCTGTTTTGCTCACTGTAAAGTAGCTAGTGGTGAGAGAAGTCTTAATCTGTAAAGTAATTAGATCTAATTTTGGGTATTAGTTTGGACAATTACTTTTATTGTTGTTAAAGCTTAAGCTTTTGGATGAATGCAGTATGCATGCATTTTGGGGGTTTGTTATAATCCCTTGCTAAACACGAGAATGAAGAAGCACTTTTCTTGCAGCTGTTTGTTCTGTTTATAGGATATGTAACGTATTAGTGGAAACGAAGTATCTACTTTAGATGAATTCGTAGTTAGTGAAGTTGAAGAACTGTCATTTCTTCAAGTGATTATGGTATTATTGGATACGTCTTGCTTCTACATTGCATCAGTCTGGTTCATCTGACTTTAATACTTCTAAGATTAGAGCTTTTTGTTTGTTTCTTTTAGCTTCTTTTTTTGGGGTGAACTTCTGGGAATTAATTTTTTGGATTTTGATTGAATGAGCTGATGTCAATAATTTCTTGTACTTCCTTCCCAAGAATTCTGCATTTGCAGCCTATATTTATAGATCTCTAAGAATTATAACGGAAAATGCCAACTTGTGGGTTTTCTTAATTGTTATAGGATTTAAACAGTTGGACTTCCTTTTAGCATTAATTTCTTGTGGTATACACTGTGTAAACATGCCCTTTAGCTTTGCTTTGTTTTGAAGTAGTTGAAGATTTGAATGTTATCTTAATTATCTGGAGATTTCCTTATGTTTGTTTCTTGGTTCTCTGGTGGGATTCATTTGTTTTATCAGGAGGGAGTTTTGTTATGGAGTATAGTTGTAGTTCAATGTTGAAATGGTTAAGTGGGTTAGGAATAGGAAATGGTGATTTATTGAAATTCCAATTGAAAGATGTGTCGCTCTGAGGCAAACATGATTCTAAATCTTTCTTATTTATCTTGTTCATATCGTCTGTCATTTATTATCATTTGTTGTTTTCTGTTGAGTCTGTTGATTTGCTTTAATTTATCATAGAATAATTGTGTAGATGGGTATTGTCATCTAACTCCCGTTTTGCTGCAGGAATCTGAGAAAACTAGACTTGGGGGAGAGTGAAGTGGAGGACCTTAGTGGGCATTGGTTAAGCCATTTCCCTGATAACTGTACGTCACTTGTATCACTTAACATTGCCTGTTTGGCTTCTGAGGTCAGTCTGTTAGCTTTGGAGCGCCTGGTTACTCGCTCTCCTAATTTGAGAACTCTTCGGATAAATCGTGCTGTGCCCCTTGAGAGGCTTCCAAACTTGCTCCGCCGCACTTCCCAGTTGGTCGAATTTGGTACAGGTGTTTTCTCTGCTGATGTGCGATCTGATTTTTTCTCAAACCTGACAGAAGCTTTTTCGAGCTGCAAGCAACTTAAATGCCTGTCTGGGTTTTGGGATGTTGTACCAGCTTACCTTCCAGCTTTATATCCAGTGTGCTCAAGACTCACCTCCTTGAATTTGAGCTATGCTACCTGTCAGAACCCTGAGCTTGGCAAGCTCATAAGTCAGTGTCACAATTTGCAGCGTTTGTGGGTATGCTCTAAATGTTTTGAAGTCTTAATTGATGTTCTTGACACTGCAACTGCAAACATGTTTTTTTTTTTTTTTTAATAAAGAAGAAGAGGCAATGAGATTGTAACATCATACTTGTTGTGATGACATTTAGCATATATTCTTAGTGAAGAATAAGAAAAGACCTAACTGCTACAGATCAACCAATCAACCACAACTTAATCCCAATTTAGTTGGTCTCAGCTTTATGGGTCCTCTTAAACCATTTAGCTATATTCAGGTCATTTTTGTTCCGATGCTAAATTATTTGTCTTTACGCAATAATTGCCAAGGATAGGCAAAAAGTAATTCATTCTGTAGATAAACTTCACCTATGCTGGTTAGGAAGATTCCAGGCTACATATATTTGATATTATATTGCTAAGCAGCTCACTTTCCTTGGAAGTTGAAGCCAAGTGTTACATGCTTCATATTGTGATCTGGGTTTCAGTTTTTTAATACTTGTGCCTACCCAATGTACCTAAAAATCCATCTAAATGTGATGGTTCTATGCTGAAAAATTGTATCTATTCTTCCCTAGTGGCTTCCCCAAACTGGTTCTGTAATATAAACTCCAGTATCATGTTTAAGTGCTGAATTGCTTTTCTTGCAATATATGTGACTGCAGGTGCTAGACTACATCGAAGATACTGGTCTTGAGGAACTTGCTGCCAATTGTAAGGACCTTCAAGAGCTGCGGGTGTTTCCTTCTGACCCATTTGCTGCAGAACCAAATACAACCTTGACGGAGCAAGGCCTTGTAGCTGTCTCAGATGGCTGCCCAAAGCTCCAGTCTGTTTTATACTTCTGCCGCCAAATGACTAATGCAGCTTTAGTTACTATTGCTAGGAATCGACCTAACATGATCCGTTTTCGCTTGTGTATCATTGAGCCTCGAACTCCTGATTATTTAACCCTTGGTTCATTTGATGCTGGTTTTGGGGCCATAGTAGAGAACTGTAAGGAATTGCGGCGACTTTCACTTTCTGGCCTCCTTACTGATCGTGTCTTTGAATACATTGGCGCCCATGCTAAAAAGTTGGAGATGCTTTCCATAGCTTTTGCTGGTGATAGCGATTTGGGACTCCACCATGTTCTCTCAGGTTGTGATAGCCTTCGGAAGTTGGAGATCAGAGATTGTCCGTTTGGAGACAAGGCTCTTTTGGCTAATGCTGCAAAGCTCGAGACAATGCGATCCCTTTGGATGTCTTCTTGTTCAGTAAGTTTTGAAGCATGTAAGATGCTAGCTCAGAAGATGCCTAGGCTTAATGTGGAAGTCATAGATGAGAGGGGTCCTCCAGATACAAGGCCAGAAAGCTGTCCTGTGGAGAAACTTTACATATATCGAACTGTGGCTGGACGAAGATTTGACACACCTGGTTATGTTTGGACAATGGATGAAGATGCAGCTGTAAGGTTGACCTGAGCCACACATCAAATGGAAAATTCCAGCAAGACTTCACATGGAAAGATGGGCAGGTATTAGCGCTATGTTTATCCTCCTGCATTTGTTTGTCACGCCTTATGTAGTTGCAGTGCCAGTTGAGGGTTGGAACTTCACTGCTTTGAAGTAGAGGCTCCAGAGCTCATACGCCATCAATTTTATTCTTGGCTGAGAGCTACTTTACAGCAGGTAGTTTTTAATAAAGAGTTTGAACTCTGAGTTTCTGTGTATCATCTAGAGTAACAATTATTCGTTTTCTTTGGGTGGGATTTTGCTTGGGGGGTTTGGGGGCATATTTTTGCCATGTATGTGCTATTTCCAGACTTTGCTTCATTATGTAGTTCCCTTTATTTATTCTATTGACTTTTTCTCTATGAAATGGAGTGTCTTCAAACTCTAACTTGAAGCTGCTCCGGGTATCTGCCTTTTAACTTGACAAACTCTAAATTACCCTCTTACCAACATTCAACATCTACAAAATCTGTAGGCTTTTGCTTACTTTAACTTGAACAGATACGAAGAAATCACTTAGTTTTTGTTGGAACTTGGGAATATGTCTTCCATAGTTTTTTGGCTAGGAAGCAACATGCATGTTCACACTACCCATTACCTATGTTTATGGATGAAACATGGTAATTTTTGTTATTACCTGGTATCTGTTGCTAGTTGGAGGTTACATGTATCTTGTTGAATTAATCGAAAAAGTAATAAATGTTGAGTCATTTTTTGTTGAATAGTGGAGCATGTGAAAGATTCCATCTTGGGAGATATATAAGGAGATTATTACTATAACATTATTTTGTGTTCACAACTTTTTGAGCATTACTCTCTCCTTTCCACTATCACTTGATAGATGACTAGTCAAAACAATCCAAAAAACAAAAAGATGAAACCAAAACATGTTGAAATCTCTATAGGATAATCTTACAATTATTGTAGCCACAAATTTAATGAAAATAAGATGTGGATTTTTTGTTCTCTATAATGCATTTGAATAGTACCAAATAAAGACAGAAACAGTGAGACAGACAATAATATAACAGACACCTCATCTGGCAGAAAAGGCTGAATCTCCATCAACCTCCCCACACACAAAAAAATATAAAAATAAAAGTAGTGGTATACTAATACACTACAGATATTCCAGAGTAAAAGAAAGCAAAAGCTGGAATCTCTGTCTCTGCTCTTTCTGTCTTTTTCTTTATTTATCATACTCCTCTCTCCACTCTCACCCTCGTTAGCTCGTTTATATTATCTGTCTCCAATTCGAATAAATTGAAACTATGATAAAATTTCAATGAGTAGATTTTTTTAATTGACTTATGATGCTTGCATGTTTACTTTTTTGGTCTATTGATTTATGACTATCATTATATTCATAATTGCTTATTCGTTTCATCATTTTATTCTTAATATTATTATTATCATTACAGTTTTATTTTTCAACCTTTGGCTTTGGATTCTCTTTAATCTTTTTCTCTATCATTCTTGCATAATAATGACAATGATTAAATCTTGCTACTTGAGTTTTGCATTTTTAGTGGCTTAAAATCATTTCTCATTTAAGTTTATATTTTGTTTCATAATTATTTTGAAAAATAAAATAAAATATCTCTTCATCACTAACTACTCAATTATTTTTCTTACAATATAAGTTGACTGCTGGCAGTCTCTATTCCAACTTTCCAAGTGGATTCTGACGTGTTTGGGTGTTGCTTTTGACTCATTTTGGATTTTCTTGTGAAATATCACCTCAAAAAGAAATTCGTGTTCGAGTTTTGAAAAAGAAAGAAAAAAATATTCTGATTGAAAATGTTTTTTTCTTTAATGAATTTTATGTGGTATAAATTTGAATTACTCAAATCTCAAAATGAATATTGGATATCAACAAGTTACCTTTGATTCTTTTTGGCTTCGAAGTGTTACACTTTGAAGCTCCAACAAGTCCTAAAGTCTTTTGTCATCTAAAACTTTGCTAAAAAAATGTTGCTTTACGTTTGGTTCTATGTACTTATATAATGCTATGCGTTCTCTACTTTTGAATTTCACAAAAAGAGAATGTGGTTTTTCCTTTTGACTCTCTCTTATTCATGAAGCGAAAAAAAAATTTCTTTGTCCGAAAATCCAAAAGAATCTTACAAAGAAATTAGTATTATTTGCCATTTTCATGTGGTTGTTGAAATTTACTCGTTATAATAATAATAATAATTATAAATATAGTTTAATTACCTTAAATAATTGAAATATTTGTGAAATTTAAGAAAGGAAAAACATTTAAAAAATATACAAATGAAATGCAAAAAAAAAAAAGATATAAGAAGGATTACAATAAAAGAGTTAAGTTTTTAGAAAATTATTTCAGTCATCTTTTTTGTTTAATTTGTTTTATTTAACAAGCTAACTTAATTAAAAGGCTATAAGTCCTTTTTTTTTTTAACCAAAGAAAAGAACTTTCATATAGTTTTCAATTTTCATTTTTTTAAATGATCTTGTTTTTAGTAATTCTTTTCCGAATGTCATTGTAATCAATTCATCAAATCTTTCTTAGACATTATTTAAAGAAGTCATCTTTTAGATTGTAGTAAAGTTTCAACTCTCACTCTTTTTCCTTTTAAGTAACGTGATTCATGTTCTATAGTTGGCATATTTGAATCCTAATATACAACAAAAAAATCACTAATAGAAATAAAAGATTTTTTTCATCATGAATACTAAGAAATTTATGATATAGAATTAGGATCGTCTCAAGCATATTAGTTACCAAAAGCCAAACATGAATTCAGGAGCGGCTAATTCTTGAAACATAGTTTATTCTTCTAGTTTTTTTAAGATGCAAAGTCGTTAATATATTATAGCTAAAAATAAGGGCAAACAACAAAAATATCACTAGTTTAGGGTCTAATTACATATCTTTTGTGAGTTGGCGAAACTACCATTCGTGCCAGATTTCGGTTCCTAGATACATGTATCTCAGACACCATGGAGTCGAAATTAGGTATAATTTGTTCTAGATATATTGTATCCAAGTGGATTCACATGTATCTGACTCTTTAGCTTGCCTCTCTCCCGTGTCACTCGCCTCTCTGCCTCTCACCCGTCTTTCTTCTTATGCATCTGTATTTTAGAATGTATTTGATATCCTTGATACATGTATTTAGTGTGATTCACATGCATATACACAAGCTCTCTCGCTCGCCTCCCTCCAATTTGGCTCCTCTCTCTCTCTCTCTCTATATATATATATATATATATATATATATAGTATGTACATATATTTCAATGTGATCAAGTAACAAAAATACATGTATCTAAATGTATTTAATTTGAAATCTGGTATAAAATTATTAATTAGACACCATATGTAATTATTTCAAATTTTTGAAAATAATAATAAATATAATAAAAATATTTATGTAATTAGATATTTTTTTTTAAAAAAAATAAAGCATGCCTTATTTTCAAGGCCTAGAGCCGGCCTGTTTATAGCACTCTATTCTCTACAACGAAAAGAATAATATATGTCGACAAGTCAACAATATATAATGTGCGTCCTAGTCTTAATTCTTAAGTCTTGTTCATGCAAAGTCAACTTTAGTCCTAATTAAAAGCCACCTAAAATGAAAACTATGGGGCCACAAAAAAATCATATACTAGTTATTATTATTATTATTATTATTATTAATAATAATAATAATAATAATAATAATTTGATTATTTTTATACGTATATCATTGATGATGCTTATATATCCTTAAAATTTGTTTAAGAAAATGATTGATTTTAATTTGTAAAGGAGGAGGAAAGAAATCGTTAGGGATTATTAAAAGACCTAAACTGATTTAGACTTATTATAAAATTAATAGGCCTATGAATTATGATGCAGTAGCGTAGCCATATATAGTGAAGGGTGATCAGTTGAGTTCCCTTCATAGAAAAACCATATTATATATATCAAAAATTATACGAAGTTAATTTTGCGTATCACAAATTACTTTTTGTGAGTATATATTTCTCTTGTGTATTCTTAACAAAATTTTTGACTTGATTGCTTCTATGATGAACAAGTAAATTTGAAAATTATCATTATAGAATTATCATATATATTTAACGGAAGTGCTAAATGGCCAGAAAATTTGGCCAGAAAATTGAAAAAACTATAATATTTTTTTTATTTTAAAACAAACTGATCTTTTTTTCCATTTTTTAGTTAAAATGTATTTAAGTTAAAAGGGTAAAAATATTTAAAAAGTTAAAATAACATAAAAAAACTATCATTCTGGCCAAATTTTCTGGCAAATTTTTTTCCCCTATATTTAATACCTCTTTCGAAAACCCAATCGTTACTCAAGGGGGATAATACTAAGAAGAGGCTAGGAAAAAATGAAAGGGAAATGCAATAAATGGACAAAGACTTTGAAATTGTCTCAAGTCTACCCAAAAAGTATTAAAATTAATAATAAGTAGACCAATTGAGAAATTTCGTGTCAACTACAAATGTTCAAACTTAACTAACATTTAACACGTCTTATAAAGATTGCTAATTGCTATAATTAGCCTCATTTCGCCTTCTAATCATCAGTTGTCAGATTATATTTGCATCGTTAACGAATTTTGGTACGTACCTAAATTCGATCGAAAATGGGAAAACTTGTATGCGCGGAGATGGATGGAGGCAGTATTTTTGATGTGAGTCCACTCTTCATAGCTATTGTTATTGCTATCCTCTTCTTATTCATTTCATGTATGAGTCCACCGCCTCGTCGCAGATTTATTGCGGTCAATCGATTTTATTGAACGATTATCAAAAGTTATGTTGCTTGAATTCTTTAGAAATATTATTTATCAGAAGTGTATTGGATCCTCCAAAAATGTACACTAGCAGTTTTGAAGGATTTGGACAACATATATCAACAAGTTAAAGCTTCATGAGATGTCATTTTTGTTCTAATACTTAATTATATAGTTTTTTTTTTTTTTTGGATTTGAGTTATTATTTTATTTCTGTAAACGAATTGGGATTACAAATAATGAATTCTGATCTTTGGGGAGTAGAATTCTCTTATGTATCTTTTGTCATTAATGTTTACTCCATCTGATTCAATTTATTTGGCTTGATTCGAAGTGTGAGGATATACTAACTAATGTTCAATGCAAATTCAGATATAAAGTCTTTAATTTTAAAAAAAATGAAATTTACATATTTAGATGCTACATAAAAGTACTATCAGTCACAATAGTTAACAATTATGAATATTCAGAAAGTATTTGAGAAAATTATGATCAAAGAAAATATCCTTTGACTATATATCCAAGTATTCACCAAGACAAATAAATTGACAGGCCAAGTTTATAATCTTTTGCAGATTTAGCCATTTCAAAATAAAGTTCGAACTCTTGGGTTGTAAATTTCAAGGATTTCAATTCACAAGTATGAAATTTGGCTTGTCAAAACCTAAATGTAAAGTTTTTATCATTGATGCCTAAATGAAGGTCCAATATACAATAGTTGGGAGTGTTTGATCGCTAGGGGTTCCTTCGATCAACCATAGGGCCTATTCTAACTTTACCGAATTCATTCTATTGAAACATAACGTAAAAAAGTCCTTCTCATCTTGCATTTCTTTGGTATAAACTACAAATATGACTACAGCGGTGCAAAGTATTTTATTGGGCTCTGAATCTGAGCCCAATGTATTTTAATAGGCCCAAAAGGTCCTTCAGACTCATTGTTAAGTATAGTAAAATGCTATTTTTTTGGTAAAGTTACAGAAATATCATCTTTTAGTTTACTTATTACCATTATCCCTTATAAGTTTTTCAAATTTCCAAAATCTCTCATTTTCGCACATCAGATTAGTGTATCTCGCACATCAGATGAATGTATCAGCGCTTATATTATTGTATTTCGCGCATCAGATTAATGTATCATGTATAAAATGTACATTAGATTAGTGTATCATGTATAAAATGTACATCAGATTAGTGTATCATGTATAAAATGTAATGTATCCTACTTAACGATTAATGTATCTCGCGCATCAGATTAATGTATCAGCGCTTATATTATTGTATCCGTTTGAGGGATTTCTGTAATTATAAACTTTTAAGGGATAAATTGTAATTTTGCCTTAAAAGTATGTGATTTCTATAATTTGCCTTTTTTTTTTTTATAACTTGAATTGATTTTGATTATTTGAAAATATATTTGTTCAAGAGGAATAATTTCGAATTCTTCAATTTTCCGACAAAAGATTTCAGACCTGTGAATCCTTAAACCTTAAACCGTAATAATTTTTACAAAAAATAATTCATATCAACAAGTTATAATTCGTTCAATAGTGTCATAAGTCCAAATCTAAGTAACGTCCTAGAGAACTTCCGTCCATTTTTATTAAGTGTTATTTATTGTTTGAGGCTTCAATATAGCTCAATATGGACATATGTGATCTTTAAAATGCAGCTAACAAAATTGCGCTAAATTTATCATATTTCAATAAATAACACTTCTCATAATTATACAATTAAACTTTGAATGTCAAAAGTTATGTACCAAATAGAAGATTTCAATAACATAATCTTTAGAAATTAGGAACATATCTCTTATGAAAAGGGTGAAAAATATTATTTTTAATTAAAGCCTAACCAATTATTTTGAACGACTACAAGAGTGCCAAGTTGGAAAAGCAAGATATACGTTGTTTCACCAAACATAACGATTTAAAGTTTAATATATGTCATTTTAATTTGTACGTATATATAAAGTTTTATTAACTATATGTCATTTAATTTGTACATATATATAAAGTTTGAACTCGTAACATTGAATTCAGTCGAACCGACAAACTCATAATTAAATTTTGTTTTATTTTGGATTGTCAAACCACTAGAGATATTTTTTTTTTTGAAAATAAAATAAAATGAGTTAAACAGAAAAGAAAAGATTTGGAAGGGATAATGAAAGAGACATAATTAAGTAGTGGCAATTGAGTGTTTTCCATTACGAGAATTTGGTCATGTAATATTATTGCAATAATAAACGTAGAAGAAACATAAACAAAACAATTGAGACGCGGTTGTCCGCAAGTTTTTTTTTGTTGAATCCATGAATTTTGCAGCTATTAGTTTCATAATGTGTTGGACGGGATTTGGACGAGTTAAAATGAGTTGTGTATATCCAAAAGTTACTTGGTGAAATAGGCTTAAAACGGATCAACACTATGTATAATGTATGCGTTCTTGACCCATCAACACTTCACCACATACAACATAGTTATTGACAATTAGTACGAGCACCATTTTATAGAGTTTACCTTTAAGACTTGGTGACACATTTTTACCAGACAATGCTCTAGATGTGTGCCTCCATTTCATCCAGCTCCAATATGATGTGTAATATCCTCGTCAATCTCTATATTTTATTGGATTATTGACCCTGAATACTTGAAATTTCCTCTCTTGGAGATGACTTGTGCATCAATCCTCACTTCTACACCTGCCATGTGAGTCACATATAACTGAATTCGCATTCCAAGTATTAATTAGTCCTACCCAATCTGAACCCTTTAGTCTCTACAGTCTGTCTTTGAAACTCCAGCCTATCGCTAATTTCGTCGCGTGTCACTTCAATCAAAGCTATGTCATCTTCAAATTACACCATGAAATCTCTCTCTTGGATATGTTGTGGCAGAAATGTGCTAAGAATCGATCCATCGTGAAACCCCATTTCGACTACGAAATCTCTCTCTTGAATATGTTGTGTCAAATGTCCCCTCACTCCCACTATCGTTATCGGCTTCATCATACATATCTTTAATCACCCTAGTGTAATCTTTATAAGTACACCCTTTTGTCTCCAAACACTTTCATATATAGACCCCCATAGAAACTGTTTTATGCTTCTTTTTTTTACGTCAATGTACACCATATGTAAATCCCTATTCCTTTCTCTATACTACTTCATCAAGACTTCTATAGTCAAACGCTCAGACATGAACTCAAAATTATTTCTCAATAATAGACACATTCCTTCTCATCCTCATTTCCGCTCTCCATTCTCAAAATTTCATAGCGTGCTTAGCAACTTGATATCATGACATATCAAATTAAAAAATAAAAAAATATTTTAAGATTTCTTATGGACCAATTTGAAGTACATATTAATTCAATTTTTAGATGCTTAATTAGTTTTTTTTTTTAAAACAAGTTGGATGATACTTCGATTACTAGCTCCAACACCCTATTAATTTCATATACTAAAGGCAAGCAATGTGCCAATGTCTAAAGGACAAAGCGTCAAAGCCAATGGGGGGTTAGGTCATCAATAAAATAAATTACTAAATAGAGTAATATAGGACAAACATTTTCCATAAGAATAAAATTGCCTGAGAATATGGAGCTAAACAAAACCCATATTGAGGTTGTTGTTTTCTACTTTTCCTTATCCTATCATTACATTTACCTCAATTTTTGCTTTAGTTTGTTATATTAAGTTAGAACAAACCTTCAAGCATTTACTTGCTACATTATTCCATATGATAAGTCATGAGTACTTTTTTTTTCCAATTTGATATTCGATATTTATATAGACGTTTGACTAAATTTAAATTTGTACATTGTAGGACCTATTTCTGAGAATAATACTCTCAACGGAATTGAGAGCTGATCTAGTGATTGAGCACTTCTACCAGTAATCGGTAGATTGAAAGTTTGAGTCACACTCCTCCTGATTGGTTGGTTGAAGTGGGATGGGCAATAAAATGATAACCCATCTAGTTTAAATGTTAGGTGTAATTATCTTATATATGACTTATTAATGTAATTAAGAAAAAGTTTTTGCATAAGATATGTATAGAAGTTGAACGCTCTTTCTATTCATATTTGTCTCTCACACATTATTTTATACATTTCTGTCAATCGCAATAGTATTTTATAGCTTGTCGTCATGCACCTATTGAACTAGAAACCTTTTTAAATTATAAACATTTTCGACAGTTATTTTTTGATAGTTATTTAGTAAATAGTTATTTTTAATTTTTTTTTCTTGCAATTTATGGATATTTTAAATCACGATCTAAAGATCCTTTGTGGGGAAATTAAATTGAATATCTTATGAAAAAAAATATTGGATTATTGTTTAAAATTAGGGGAAAATAAGCAAATATCCCATAAAAGCAAAATAATTACAAACACATACCCCTTTACATTCATACCCTCTAAATAGCTACACTATATACCCCTTACCAATTTCGCTTAACTGATACTCTCTGTCCCTAATTACTTGTCCATTTTTCCTTCTTTAGTTGTCCCTAATTACTTGTTCATTTTGACAAATTAAGAAAAAACATTTTTTTTACCTATTATATATACCCTCAATTAATTACTTTGAAAAATGAAAATCTTAAGTTTTTAATTCATTCACTTCATAATTAATAGGGGTAAAATGGTAAAATCACTATGTCAATTATTGTTTTCTTAATATGTGTGCCAGTTCAAAAGTGGACAAGTAATTAGAAACAAAAGGAGTACTAATCAGTATCATATACTGTATTGGTATCATTAAGGCTGATAATTTTGCTTAACTGATACTAAATCAATATCATTTACTGTATTGGTATCATTAAGACTGATAATTTTGCTGAATTGATACTAAATCAATATATATATATATATATATATATATAACCAGTTAAGAAGATTCTGACTAAACGAATAAAGAAATACAAGAAAAAGATAATTCTGTTCAAATCCTAGAAACAGAAGAAGATCATCGAGGATATGCTTTAAAAACAACCTTCGATGGAGAAACATTCAGAAAAATCCAAGGATTAAAATTAAATCGGGTGCTGTTTATTTTAAACAGGGTTGCGGAATGAATTGTAAATACTGTTTTTAAGCAGTGAATATTCTATAATTTTTTAGAATAGATAGAGCATATATATATATATATATATATATTGTATTGGTATCATTAAGATTTTTTGTTAAGAAATTACCTATTAGTCATTGATACTATAATAGCATATATATACTCTTATAGTATCATTGACTAATGAGTAATTTTTGAACAAGAAACCTTAATGATATATATATATATATTCCTATAGTATCATTGACTAATTAGTAATTTCTGAACAAGAAACCTTAATGATACCACATCAATATACATATATACTCTTATAGTATCATTGACTAATAAGTAGTTTCTGAACAAGAAACCTTAATGATACCAATACAACATATATATACTGATTTAGTAGCAGTTAAGCGAAATTATCAACCTTAATGATACCAATATAGTATATGATACCGATTTAGTATTAGTTTAGCGGAAATAATCACCCTTAATGAATGAGGGTATGGATTGTAATTATTTATGAGAGAATAGATATTTCACAAATTACTTAAGATTTGGGTATAAACTTGAAATTATTTTAGATTTTACTACCCATTTATGTAGTTTTCCCTTTAAAATTTTAATAGTTATTGCAATTGTTAGATGACAGAGTAATGCTTTGTCTATATGATCGAAAATTGTAGGAGAAACGATTTAACCCAATGCCTTTTTCAATAATCATATTTGCACAACCACTAAAAATATGAATAAAATCTAAATGGTAATTAACTTAATTTAGGAATATTTGTTAAACAAACCTTTTAAACATGATGTGAATATCTTTGCACGCTATTAGAGCTTGACATCCTACGGTTTCTCTGGAAAGGGAAGGGTGCCTGTAGAAACACAAACACGGATGATGCATAGTTGTCATCAGCTCATGCCATAAGGTATTGAATTAATTAAGTTTCATAACGAGTGCAATCTTCGTGTATAACTGTCATTGTTAAGTTGAAATCCTCCACAAAATTCTCAATATTGAATTTGAATTCAACACTTATTTTAATTAATCTCAGTTTGTGATGGTATAAATTTCTTCCTACAACTCATGAATTAAGAATAGCTAAACAACTACAGTAGAAAGAACGAAAAGCCACAAGTCAAAGTGCATGTCAGTTTTTCAAGATTGAAGGTTGCCGTCAACTCATGTAGTAAGGTATTGAGTTAAGTGTCATAACGCGTGCAATCCTCGTGTTTAATTGTTATTGTTGACTTTGAAATTTCAACATTCTCAATATTGAATTTGAATCCAACACTTATTTTAATTAGTCTCAGTTTGTGATGATATAAATTTCTCCTTACAACTCATGAATTAAGAATAGCTAAACAACTACAGCCAAAAGAACGAAAAGCCACAAGTCAAAGTACATAGCAGTCTTTTCAAGAATGAAGGTTGGCGTCAGCTCATGTCCTAAGGTATTGAGTTAAGTCTCACAACACGTGCAATCCTCGTGTTTAATTGTCATTGATGAGTTCGAAATTCTCAATATTAAATTTGAATCCAACACTTGTTTTAATTAGTCCAGTTTGTGATGATATAAATTTCTCCATACAACTTATTAATTAAGAATAGTTAAACAAATGCACCAGAAAGAACGAAAAATCATAAGTCAAAGTGCATAGCAGTTTTTTCAAGAATGAAGGATGTCGTCAGCTCATGTCGTAAGGTATTGAGTTAAGTCTCACAACACGTGCAGTCCTCGTGTTTAATTATCATTATTGAGTTTGAAATTCTCAACATTCTCAATATTGAATTTGAATCCAACACTTGTCTTAATTAAATCAGTTTATGATGATATAAATTTCTCCCTTCAACTCATGAATTAAGAATAGCTAAACAACTGTAGCTGAAAGAACGAAAATCCATAAGTCAAAGTGCATAGAAGTTTTTTGAAGAATGAAGGTTGTCGTCATCTCATGTCGTAAGTATTGAGTTAAGTCTCACAATGCGTGCAATCCTCATGTTTAATTGTCATTGTTGAGTTTGAAATCCTCAACATCCTCAATATTGAGTTTGAATCCAAAAGTTGTTTTAATTAGTCCAGTTTGTGATGATATAAATTTCTCCCTACAACTCATGAATTAAGAATAGCTAAACAACTATACCAGAAAGAACGAAAAATCACAAGTCAAAGTGCATAGTAGTTTTTTCAAGCACGAAGGTTGTTGTCAGCTCATGTTGTAAGGTATTGAGTTAAGTCTCACAAAGCGTGCAATCCTCATATTTAATTGTCAATGTTGAGTTCGAAATTCTCAACATTCTTAATATTGAATTTGAGTTCAACACTTGTTTTAATTAGTCTCAGTTTGTGATGATATAAATTTTTCCTTATAACTCATGAATTAAAAATGACTAAACAACTGCAACAGAAAGAATGAAAAACCACAAATCGAAGTGCATAACAGTCTTTTCATGAACGAAGGTTGTCGTCAACTCATGTCCTAAGTTATTGATTAAGTCTCACAACGTGTGCAATCCTCGTATTTAATTGTCATTGTTGAGTTTGAAATTGTCAACATTATCAATATTGAATTTGGATCCAACACTTGTTTTAATTAGTATAAGTTTGTGGTGATATAATTAATTTCTCCAGACAACTCATGAATCAAGAATAGCTAAACAATGCACCAGAAAGAACGTAAAGTCATAAGTCAAAGTGCATAATAGTTTTTTCAAGAATGAAGACTGTCATGTCATAAGGCATTCAGTTAAATCTCACAATGCGTGCAATCTTTGTGTTTAATTGTCATTGTCAACTTTGAAATTCTCAACATTCTCAATAGAGCCGTTAAAATGGAGCCCATGTGGCCAGCCCAACCCAACCCAACCCGTTATTGAGGTAGGGTTGGGATAAGATTTTTCAAGCCCATTTAAAACTAGGGCTTATAAACATGTGGCCCTTGAGACTTGATCGGGGCTGGGGCTGGGCCCGGGTCGGCCTATGGGCCAAAACTTTTTATTTAAGGGTAAGTTACAACAATCTCACTAGTATATAATTTAATTACTTAAATGCACGCTATTTTGTAATATTATGAATCTTACTATATTTTGGTACGTCCTGATACATGTGTCTCGGAATATATGGACTCAAAATCAGGTTAATTTGTTCTAGATACACTTTATCCTAGTGCATGTATCTAGGATACATAAACAAATCCCACTCCCTCGCCTCCCTCTCATCCTGCTTGTCACTCTCTTATCTCACTCACGTATCTGGTATGTGAAATACATGCTAATTACACTAGATTTTTTGCTAGTGTTATTGAAACAACATCATTGTTTGCCATATTTGATTTGAAAATCTTCTCATTTTCTTGATGTTATAGAATTTTAAGTTTGAAAGGAAAAAAAATGAAAAAAAGAAGGGCTAGCCCGCCCTAGCCCTCGACCCGTCTAAGGTTGGGTTGGATTGAGCATTTTCAAACCCTTCCAAATGAAGGGCCTGTCCTTCAAATTCCTTGGCCCACAAGGCTTGGGCCGGGTGGGGCTGAGCCGACCCTTTTTGACATCTCTAATTCTCAATATTGAATTTGAATTGAACACTTGTTTTAATTAGTCTCAGTTTGTGATGATATAAATTTTCTCCATACAACTCATGAATTCAGAATAGCTAAACAGTTGCAGCAGAAAGAACGAAAAGCCACAATTCAAAATGCATAGCAGTTTTCAAGAATGAAGGTTGTCGTTAGCTCATGCCGTAAGATATTGAGTTAAGTCTCACTACGCGTGCAATCCTCGTGTTCAATTGTCATTGTTGAGTTTGAAATTCTCAAAATTCTCAATATTGAATTTGAATTCAACACTTGTTTTAATTAGTCTTAATTTGTGATGATATAAATTTCTCTCTACAATTCATGAATTAAGAATAGCTAAACAATTGCCGTAGAAAGAATGAAAAACCATAAGTCAAAGTGCATAGCAATTTTTTGAAGAACCGTGAAGTATGTACAAACTTCATCATTCAATATATATATGGTAAGTCCAACCATGCATGTGTTGACAACAATTGAAATTGCAATATATTCCATATGTAGATAATAGATAAATTCAATGGTCTATATTTGATGATTTGAGAGATAAAATGAGACATTTAAAAGATGTCATAATGAAATATGTGTTAAATAATTGATCAAAACTAAATTGATTACTATCTTGATTGTGAAAAAAAACAATCTTGATTATTCAAAGACCACACATGATGCGTTTTTAATTTAATTCAAATTAGGTAAAAATCTCTGGATGTTACAGCACCATCCACCTATTGCAATTTCCATAATTAATGAAATATAAAATTGCTGCTTGAATTGAAATTTAGGACAATTTTGTATATTTTATAATATAGAGGAGATGAACTTGGAAAAGCAACTTAATATATTATAAATTGCAGAGATATTCAAAACTCCACGTTACTTAAATCCATTAATTGGGGAATGAGAAAACGTGTATCATATATAATTTGCTAAAAATATTGTTTATAAAACCTTAATTGAGAAAACATCAAAAAGCAATAATAGAGTTTACTTATTTTCTAACATATCAATATAAATTCCATTTTTGCAAATGATTAGTTTGTACGGAATATATTCAGTCTAAGACCAAACAAATAATATGATATATAGACAAATTGTAAATCCAACTACTTATATTCTATAGTTTGATGTAACTTAATATTAAAGTCCACTCATGATCACTTTCTCTTTTAAGTAATTAAGTCCATTCATGAGCAAAGGTATATAGGGAGGGGAGGGGGAGGAAACAAAAATGCAAGGCAGAGAAGAATTCAAAATTTAAATCCGATATATATATATATATTTGA
Organism: Solanum stenotomum; assembly: GCF_019186545.1. Taxonomy (NCBI): domain Eukaryota; kingdom Viridiplantae; phylum Streptophyta; class Magnoliopsida; order Solanales; family Solanaceae; genus Solanum; species Solanum stenotomum. Next base: position 1,627,101 of record NC_064288.1, on the reverse strand, counting down.
AATTCTATTACCTCTCATCTAGTTTATGCAGGGGCGGCTCAACGTAATTGGGGCCCTAAAGCGAAATTTCAATTTGCGGTCTAAAATATAAATACACTTCATATACGTATTTATTCAAAAAAAAAAATTACACTATTAAGATGAAAATTATTAGTACTTAATATTATTTTTTGAGTTACTAGTTTTAGGTAAGATTTTATCAACACAANTGCAACTAATACTTATTAAACTTAATTTTAGCATGATTTAGTACTTTTAAATTATGATCATTTTCATTATGACTTGTTAATTTGCAATATTTGTTTTACGCGATTTCATTATTATTATTTTTGTTGGATATTTTAGTGTCATTAATCATATCATTTTGTGTTATATTTTTAAGAAACATCTTTGATAGTTGTATTTTGGTAGGACTAAAGAAATATTTGATGTACAAGTAAATTATATGTTGTGTATGAATACTTTACCGGAAAAACCCGAAACAACCCGAAAAACCGAAAAACCTAAAAAAACCCGAGGTTGAAAAACCCGACACAAATAGTTTGGTTTGATATTTGAAAAACTCGAACCAACCCGACAATGTACACCCCTAATTACTATAAGGATATTCTCCCCAATCAAATTAATTAGGAAGCTGTTGTAAAAATAATATGACTTATTTAAAATTATGTGATATATTATCATTTTCAATTTTCAATTTTCTTAATATTTTAAAATATGAGTCAAATCAAACTAAAACACATAGAAAAATATTATTTATAGTAATATATTCGAGAGAAACAAAAGTTGGTACATTGTATGGAGAAAAGCTCGTCAAAAGGAAGAAGAAAAGGAAATCCAACGTGGTGCCACCTACAGTATACTAAAAGATTTTTAAAAAAGCTAATAGATTCGATATTTTGAAAATGAAATATATTACTTGCTACAACAAATGAAAACGACTTTATACATATATTATTTAAAAAAAACGTAACGGAAGAACAAAAAAGTCACGTGCAAACTACAACACCTTATGTTATGTTTGCATAACCCTCGCCGTTCCTTCTCTCTTTTGATTTCCTTCACGTAACTGATCTCATCTTACGTACGTACTTTGTCTCAACACTATTTTGTTTTCTTTTGTTTCTGTTTTGCTTTTTTAGAGGCTTCTCGACAAAAAATTATAAGTTTGGAGTTATAAAAAAACATATTTATAGACATTAATAAAGTTGGTTTATAATGTGTTCAAAAACTTCAAATTGAATCATCTATTAGGAGTACATTATATTTACTATTGAAAATATATTTGAATTTGACGGATATTATTAGTTTTGTTTTTGAATAATTATCAGTTCTAAAAACAATTTTTTATTTGATTAACTAAACTTAGATATACCTTTGATTTGCCACATGACATAGCAAGTGGTCTTAAATTTTTGTAGAAGGATGATGCTCTTAGTAAAATGTCGAGAAGTGTTGAAAATGCTCCTAAACTTGGAAAGAATTTAGGGGTGTATTTTCACTCATGTTGCAAGAGTGATGGTGTATTTTAAGTCTGTCAATAGTTCGGGAATGAAACTAATAATCTACGTTGAGTTTAGAGGTGTTTTTAGTACTTTTCTCTTATATTTGTTGATGAAGAGTCTAGAGATCTTATGATGAGAGCAGTGGTGGAGCTAGTAGACTGCATATGAATTCAATAGAGTATAATAGATTTGTTCAAATAATGTATTTGTGTAAATTTATTAAATATGTATAACTAGTAAATTTCATACGTAGTTATTGTCACCTTAAAGTCATTATTGTAAAATTCAGAATTCATAAAATTGAAATCCTAGCTTCATCTGAATGTATCTGAGGTCGTAAAATTCAAAATGTATTCATTTCGTTTTATTTCATGTGAATGCTTGATTCAACATATACATAATTTTAGAGAAAATTAAAACGTCTTATATATTATAATATTTATAATCTTAAACATGCATGTTATCTGCGTGATTATAAAATTATGTCCTCGCTTTACATGCTTTAAACCATATTAGCCCCTCCTCAACGCGGAGCTAAAATAAAACGTATATAACGTATGAGTTTGATCGAATTTAATAATTTAATTTTTTCTAGATTTTGTATATGTAATCACTAAATATGTTCTAATAAGGGTCTAATAAAAATATATATTGTTTTATCTCATAAAGGTAGAGATAAGATTTACGTATATTTTATCCTTTTCAGATTGCACTTGTAGAATTACACTCGATATGATATAGTCGCTATTTAATGTATAATTATTAATTTAGAACTAAATAATTTTTAAAAATTAGAATCTTAAACCGTAAATTTAAAATCTTAGCTTCGCTTCGGTCTCTCGTATCTTTCTATATATAGTTGATCAACATAATTCTGCTTTTTGACAGAACAAAATATAATTGGTTATATAAAATAAATCAGTATTTTCCGTGTTAAGAATATGTTAATTAAAGAATCAAGAATTTAAACTATATATCCCGAATTTTCATGAAAGTACTTCTCTTAATTAATCTAAATTAATAATATTACAGATTCAAAGTTTCTTTAATTAAGATGAACAACAAGTAAAGAAAATTGGCATTAAATGTATATTTTTTGTTTTATAATACTCTTTTTTTAAATTCTAGTTCAAATTGTTTTTTTCCAATTTCAACCAAATATTTTCCAAACAATTCCCGTTTCAACGGACCACATAAATGGTTCAATTTATACTAGCTATCCAACACCTAAATAACAAACTATATAGATTGGTGAGAAAAGATATATCGTACAACATTAGCATTCAACAAAAATTGTGATATTCAAGAAAATTAACTACCTACCTTTATTTAGCCCTATGGGAATATATTGAATTATACTTCATCGTTGCAAAATACTTGTCGTCTTTATTAATAATATTTATTTAGAATTTAAAATAAAATTACGTAATTATTTTTTCCATTTTACTTGATTACCTACGTCTATCGCATTAAGCGTTCAGTTCTGCACATATTGCAGGTGACCGGCGCCGCCAATTTGAAAGCTTTGTCACGACGAGACCTGTCCTTAATAGTAATTGTGCTTGAAAACTATAAATATCTCAATTATAACACATAAAAAGAGAATTCGTTCAATGAAGATATTAAATGTCGATCCCTCCTTATTATATTACACCATCCGTTCCAAAATAAGTGGTGATTTTAGATCACCTCTTAAGAAACTACTCATCCCTGAAAAATAATGAATGTTTTTACTAACTTGATTCTAATCAAAGAAAAACTAATTAATGATTCTTGGTTAGGTAAACAAAGACAATTTTAAACAGTATACGATCATTTCTTCTTCAAATGCTAAAACATCACTCATTTTGAAATAAAATAAAAAAGCTAAACATCACTTATTTTGATATAAAGAAGTATATATCTTACTAAGAGTCGTGTAAATGAAAAACACAAGTATTTCGAGACAAAAAAATTAGAAGTATTATATTGTTCACATTTAAAACCACATCGATTATAAACATGATTTTTAGGACAGCTCAAAGCCAAAGGTATTGTGAAGTATTTTCAAAGTAACAAGCAATCTTTTTCAGCAATATCTCACTTTATTATTCCTATATAAACATTGGCAAAACAATTTATGTCATTCCCCTCTCATACTTTGAGTTATTTTTCTCTCTTTGTATCATTTTTCAATAATTACAACAAGTACACTCAAGAATGCCTCTCTTTACTACTATTCAATTGGCCTTTGCTTTTGGCATTCTTGGTACTTAATAATTCATTTCTTTCTATCTTTCCTTTTCCTCTATTTTCTCGATTATAATTAACTATCATGTATTTTTTCCACAGGAAATGGGGTGTCGTTCTTGGTGTACTTGTCCCCACTGTAAGAATTATCATCATTATCATTATCATTATCATTTTTCTTCTTATAATACGTGAAATAATGTTCTTATTTGCAAATATTCTTATTTTACAGGCCGACTTTCTATAGGATATTTAAAAGAAAATCAACCGAAGGATTTCAATCGATACCTTATTCGGTTTCGCTTTTCAGCGCGATGCTTTATTTATACTATGCTTATCTAAAAAAAAATGAGATTTTGCTCATAACAATTAACAGCTTTGGAACTGGTATACAATTGATATATCTCACTATCTTCATGATATACGCCACTAAATCGGCTAAGGTATATATTCTTATCGCGAAATTCATAATATTTTGAAATTATGAATTCAGAACGAAATGTCTTAGGTATTTAATTTTTTTTATCGATTTTGTAGATTTTCGCTACAAAGCTGTTGATTGGGTTTAACATAGTGGCATTTGGCGCAATTGTTGGGTTGACATATATTTTTGCTAAAGAAAATGAGTTACGAATCAGTATCGTTGGATGGATTTGTGCCGTCTTTTCTGTTAGCGTTTTCGCTGCTCCTTTAAGCATTATGGTACGTATCATAATCAAAAAATCAAATCAAATCGAATATCATTTCAATAATTTTTATATTTCGTGTCATGATACAAACGTTTTTATTTTATTTTGCAGAGACGCGTTATTCAAACAAAGAGCGTTGAGTTCATGCCATTCCCTCTTTCTTTTTTCCTTACAATTTGCGCTGTCATGTGGTTTTTCTATGGTCTATTGAAAAAAGACATGTACATTGCAGTAAGTCATGTCTTACAAGTTACAAAACATTGTTATTTCCAATTTGATCGATTAACTTATATACATTTGACAGTATATGCTTATATTTAACTTTTGTTTGTGATTGTATGAACAGATGCCAAACATTCTAGGGTTTTCATTCGGAATTGCACAAATGATATTGTACGCGATCTACAGAAATAGAAAGCAACAAGTTCTACCAGACCTTAGTCTGATGGATCTGAAAGAAATCGCGATTGACATGAAAACGGTGGTGGTGGAGATAATTCAAGAAAATGTTGACGATGAGAATAAGAATAAGAATAAGAATAAGCAAGAAGAAGTTGATAGTGTTGATGAAAAAAAGGATGATAATGATAAGCAAGATGTTGTTGCACTAACAACTTCTAACGTATGAGAAAATTAATTAATGCACAAAAAATTAAGCTACAAAGAGATATATATATATTTGCCCCCTAATAGCCAAAGGCAAAGAAGGGTTAAAAATGTAAAAGGGGAATTTATATATAATGTATCAGATGAAATTCATGCTAATTAATGTGTTATTTACTTTTGTTACATTATTTACTGCTTTTTACTAATTAAAGGATGCATTAATTGCTTCCTTGCTTTGTGTCTTTATTTTATATGTCAATGCAAGTTGAATATATTAATTTCCTGATTTTGCTCTCTTTAATTACTTATTCAGTTTGTATTTTGTACGTTTCTTAAAATGATATTGCTTAAGGAATATGTTTTTAAGGACTTTTGTTTTTCTTGGCATACGTTATTTTTTGGTGCAAATTAAGGATAAAATTGGAAAAGATAACTTATTCACTTTTGATTTTGTTAAGATAGAAGAGTAAAAAAAAAATTATTTTAAAAAGAGAAAAACGTTTGAAATAACAATCACATAAGACGCATTGTAAGAAAATTCTTCAAAAAAAGAAATGTAAAAAAAAAAGAGAAGAAAATGACAAGAAACTTCAGTGACGTCCATTTGGTAGAAAACAAACTTTCAACTTTTTGTCTTTTTTTTTTTCTTTCCACGAGAAAAAAAACTAATTGATCCGTTTATTTTATGCGATCTAGTTACTATTTGATGAATTAATTTTTAAAATAATTAATTTATTAATTATTATGATTTAAAATGTTTTTATAGTTTATAATTATAGAAATTTGATTTTAAATTTTTTATATTGAATCATATGAAATAATTTGATTCTGAATATAAAATCACATAAAATAAGATGGAGTAATTAGTTGAGTCACAATTTTGTATCATTTCTAGTGCCCCTTTAGTAGGAAGTGAGATACTAGAGCTGTTATATATCTTTCAATGAAAATTGAATGGATTTTCTATAACGCCCTTATCTAATTTTAATTTTTTACATTAGGCACAATTCTTATATGCGTGCATATACTATCAGTGTGTGTGTGTATATATATATATATATATATCAACATTGTATGCGCACACAAATAATGTATATAGTAGGTTTTGAAAAAATATACTACTAAACAATGTAAGTGTTTAGTTGCATTACCTTTGTACTTTTTTTTTTTTGAGATAATTTTATAAATAGAGAGATTTGTATTTTCTGGGGACAAATAATAGTCATATATCTCACAATTTATAAAATTAACTAAAAAAATAAAAGAGGTAAATGCAACTAAACACTTAGAATATCAGATATGTTTGTTTGTTTGTTTTTGGTAGGGTGCCAAGTCAAACTCAAATCGTTTGGGCTTTACAAATAGTTCGTTTTTAAAAGGAAGGACAATTGATATACATATATATACAGATTTTAGAATTATCTTTGTAGCCATTGGGTTAACAGTTGGTATTGGTATTTGTAGCCCATTTAGCAACATGCAACTCTTACACTTTGTTTGGATGGTTAGTACGTATTCTTTTATAATGTATCACATTATATTGTATTATATTATATCATACTGTAATATTTTAAAGAATATAATGTTTAGATAGATGGTATCATTCTCCGTCATTATATAATGTCACACATCTATAATTTGAATGATAACCTACAAGAAAAGTAGGGTACGTGGTAGAGCTACTATAAAAAGGTAGGGTAAATGATGAAATATAATTATTGAATAAATAAAGACAAAATGAGAAGAAAATCTTAAGGTAACGACGTGCTCATACCAAGTATGTCGATACATAAAATGAGTCTTTTCGTTGTTACCTAACAATGGATTTAAACCATACGATACAATAGAATTTAAGTAACAATAAAAATAAATATTGTATTTAAACTAATTGTCACGCCTCGAGCCTACACCCCGGATGTGGTTGACACTCGAGAACCATTGCTGGCCCCAAGCGAACCCTTGGCCTGACTTAACTCTTAGCGGAAGACTTAACTCATGACAAAAGAAAGTATTAAAATACAATCATACTAAACTGTCTCAATGAATAACTTAGAATGTTTTAAAGATCAACATTCAACTGGCCAAAAAGGGCAACTCAAATTCAACATAAGCCAATAACAAGATAATGACAAATGAACTAACTGTCTATGAAGCCTCTAAAACTGTGAGAGATGTCGGGACAAGATCCCCGATTATCCTAACAACTGAAAACTACTAAAGAAATGTAAATAGGGATCCTCCGGAAAGCAAGGAGGCTCACCACAAATTTTTGAATACTCAACTAGATCAACGAAGCGCTGGATGCTGATCCTGGTTACCTGTATTTGCATTATAAAAAGATACAGACCAACTGGCATCAATACATTGAATGTACGAACATGCGAGGGGATACTAAACAAGACATAAGCTTGGAAGGAACTGAAAGAACATACCTGGGCTCAACTCAACTCAACTTAACTCATTTCAATATAAAGCAATAATATGAATGCAGTATAGAGAAAAGCTTTTAAAACATGGATAAGAACTCTGTGTATTTAGAAATACAATAGTAACTCTGTATGTATGCAAAGATACAATATGAACTCTGGAATGTATATAAAAATACAATTTACTTCTGTGTATATAAGAATACAAAATACTTCTGTGGGAGTTTCTCTAACCGACAACCATCACTTAAGAGCTATTGTGATGATACAACGTTTTGCCTCACCCTGCCAGAGCCGCCCTATACCTTGCTGAGGGTATAGAACCTGACTACTAAGTGCATGGATCCAATAGTCTAAGCTAAAAACACTAAGGAATCATCTAAAAAGTATGACCATTTTCAACCCATGATGGCTACATGGTTTATGGGGGCTAAGAGTTGTCTGAACTCTCCCCCATATCGATGCTCAATACTACTCCCAAAAGATACTAGCTCATATATTTAAAAACATAACTTCTTTCTGTGGTTTGAGATAATTGTTCAAAACTTAGCTCAAAGGCTATCTTGGAAATCAAAGTTTCCTCTCTTGCTTAATTGTGAAATCATTTACTCTTTACTGAAAAACTAGCTCAAAAGCTCTTTTTGGAAATCAAAGTTTTCTTTCTTGCTTAAATGTAAAAACATTTACTCTTTAGGAATACATAGTCCCAATATACTCTTTTGAAGAAATGAACTTCAATCTTTACTCTTTACTCAACTAAAAACTCAAGTTTTAAAACAAAGTTAAAACATTTGTAAAAGACTTTTGGAAAACTTTATGGACTTCTTTTGACTTGACTCTTAACTTTTCTTGAATTGAATTATGGATTCAAGGCTCATGATCTCATGTCATGGATGATTTCATGTTGTTTAGACGTACCTTATAGTGTAGAAATCAACTAGAAAACATAGGTACGTTTTAAGGAAACTCGTACGGAAAGAAGTGGGAAATGGTAGAGAACCTGACGTCCCTGGCGCTCTGAGTGGCGCGGGGTGCCAGAGCTTAAACTTCAGAACCTGGGTTGGGGTGCACTGGCTGGCACGGCGCCCCAGAGCCCAAACTTCAAAACCCCAAGTGGGAGGCTCTGGCTGGCGTGGCGCCCCAGACCTATGCCCAGAAAATCTCTGATTTTTCTTGCTCGTTTTTCAACTCTAAACCCTTTAGATTCAATTGGTTCTTTCCCCAATCACTTAGATTCGACTACATAACCAAAGTATGCAAGAATCTACTCAAAACGACATCTAATTTTTATGAATTTAAATCAAGAACTTCTCAACAACTTCACCAATCAAGAACCCAATAGAAACTTTAAACAAATTGATCAAAAACTCAATTTCTATACTTTCAAGAGCATAATTTCGCTGAATAAAACCATGATTGACGCGTGGGTGAACTAACCCAACGCTATGTGATCTCACATACCTCGTAAGGATAAACCCTTGGCTAAATCCACAAGCAAATCTTCAAGAAGGCGATGATTCTAAGCTTTTTCTCCTCTTTTCTGAAAACCCTAACTTATTTTTATGAAGCGTAAACTGAATCCAATCAGTTTAGACCCCAACTTAATTACCAAAAATAAATTTAATTAATTGGGTAGTGAAAAGACCATAATACTCTTCTAAAATCCTGTTTTGACTTTCCTTATCTAGACAACCCAACTTCAAATGAGCATATCTCCCTCATACAAACTCGAAATTGATCAAACTCGGTGGAGTTGGAAAGATAATTCAAAGATATTTTCTACGGTATCTTGTAGCACACCTAACTCATCCTGCTCTAGGAGTTATGATCGTTTGATGACCCAAAACTCATACTAACTTATCTTTGTCAAACTTTCCAAATTTGATTATTTCCAAAAATGGTTTCTTTCTAATTCTAAGTATTTCTAGTAGCGGGGTGCAGTGGCGGACCCAGGATTTTCATGAAGTGGGTTCAAGATAGAAAAAATAAAACTAAAATGTGGCAATATGTATTTGAACTTGGGTTGGTTAGGAAAATTGAACCCTCTTCACCACTCGGCTAAGGGTCACACTTGTGTTAGTGGGGTCAAAAGTTAATATATACATATAAATTTTTAAAAACTGATTAAATATACATACATATACGGTGTTACACTAACAATACAATATTATACAATTTGTAACAACCATCCAAACAAGGTGTTATAATATTTGCATATATAGAGAGAGAGAGACAAATATGTGTATATATTCGTATATAGTCGAATTTATGTAGCAAATTAGTGAAAGAAGAGAATAAATGTAGTACTGGACTCTTTCTCCATGCTGAGAATGCAATAATAGAGGTGAATTTGACAGAAGAAGATCGTATTAGGGAGAAGGAGGAGAAATAATGGAGTGAATGCATAATTATGAAGAGAATTAAGTTGATATATAATTAAGAGATCTATTTTAAGCTAATTTTACAAAATGATATATCTTGATGTATCCAACTTAAAATATGATACAAAATTTTTATTTGAAGATATATAATTGTTTGAAAGTATAAATATAATTAATGAAGAAAAAGATACCCTCATATTTCAGTATTTATTATTAGAAGATATTAGATGGGAATCGTTAGCAATGATTGAGACTAGGGGTGTACATGACCGGGTTGGTTTGAGTTTTTCAAATATCAAACCAAATCATTTGTGTAAAAGTTTTAAATTTATAAACCAAACCAAACTAATAAAATTTGATTTTTTTTGGGTTTTTCAACCTCGGGTTGGTTCGGATTTTTCAAATACCAAACCAAATCATTGTGTCGAATTTTTAAATTTATAAATCAAACCAAACTAATAAACTTTGGATTTTTTCGGTAAGTTTGCACAGGGGCGGAGCTACAGTGTCTTGAGGGTGTCCAATTGGACACCCTTTGTCAGAAAATTATACCGTACACCTAAGTAAAATCCTGTTCAAAATGGTTAAATTTAATACTTTGGACACCCTTCTTATAATAAGCTATTGTGGCTCAGCGGTTGGAGGCTCTCTTGTAGAGATTTGACGCGCAAGTTCGAATCCCTGCATCAACTTATCTTTTATAGTCATTTTTTAAAGAGCTCATATTTCATTATTCCTTTAGTTGTCTAAGGTAATAATTAGTAAATTTCTTATAAATCTATAATTTAAAAATCTAATAAAGCTTATTGAATTTTCAATGAAGTTGATTTTTTAGTTCTTTTCATTAAAGTTTGAAATAAAATTCTAATATTTGTATAACGTTGTTAAAAGCAAGTCATTTTTTAAAGAGCTCATATTTTATTATTCCTTTAATTGTTTAAGAGTTAGTAAATTTCTTAAAAATCTTTAACTTAAAAATCTAATAAAGTTAATTGAATTTTCAATGAATTTGATTTTTTATTTCTTTTCATTAAAGTTTGAAATAAAATTCTAATATTTGTACAACGTTGTTTAAAGAAAACAAAGAAGACCTCATATGTTTCTACTTCCATTTTTCGTGTCTCGATATTGTTGTCGTCACTAGAGATTAGTGTAAGTTTGAAACTTAAAAATGATTAAGCTACATATCATGTGATTATTTTAAAATGTTAGAACATTTATTCATAAAAGAATATTAATAGTACATAGTTCGATTTTGAATTTTTTAGTGCGTCCATTTATCAAAAAAAAAAATTGCTTGTATAATTTTTGGACACCCTTCGTGAAATTTCTAGCTACGCCACTGTAATTGCATACAAACATATAATTAACTTGTGCTTCAAATATTTCTTTAGTCCAACCAAAATACAATTATCTAAGGTGTTTCTTAAGAAAATAACACAAAATATGAGATTAGTACTGATGACACAAAAATATTCAATAAAAAATAATAATGAAATCATCATATAAAATAAATATTGCAAAGTCATAATGAAAATGATCATAATTTAAAAGTACAAAATCATGCTAAAATAAGTTTAATAAGTATTAGTTACATTACTAAATATTTAAGGAAAATTAAAATTAGATTATGTATTTTAATTGTCGAAACCAATGTAAAACTAAAGAACAAATATTCAATATTATTGTCATTCTTAGTGTTGAATTGATTTTCTTTTTGCATTAGTATTAATTTGATCTTGATTTAAGTTTTATTATAATTATCAACATCTATGAACTATAGTCTTTATTGGACCATTCCGAATTTTAAGTTTTAAACTTGAAATAATATATTAAAAGATATAAACTATGAAATAGTATAAGAAATATTTTAAAATTATATCAAAGTAAATATTTTTATGTAAAAAATAAAATTTTAAAATTACATATATAATGTCGGGTTGGTTTGGTCTCGGGTTGGTTTTTTTTAGTTAAAACCAAACCAACCCAAATATAATCGATTTTTTTTTTTCAATACCAAACCAAATCAAATCAAACTACTAGTCGAGTTTTTTTCCAATTTGATTCGATTTTCGATTCGGTTTTGTACACCCTAATTGAGACTGTGGCCACTGATTAATTTCTAGGAATGGTGACTGAATTTCACATACAAAAAGCCAAATCTCAATTTCCAGAAAATGATTTTGTGGTCCTACATATGATAAGAATGGAAATATTTAATCATTCATTCACACTCGTTATTTACATCAAATCAGATAACCTTACAAATTACTATTAAAAAGTGAGTGTGACTTCATTATGGTTAGTTGTGATAAAGTTTATGCAATATATATAGTTATAGTGTAACTACTTTTACATCATTAGGTCATATTTTTTTATGGTAAAGATCACTTAAAAATATAGTCATGTTTTATTTATATAAAAAATAGCCAAAAATTATAGAAAATATATCGTAATTGTAGAATATAGCTTGTCAAAAATCATAGAAAGTATATAGTGACTATACAATATAACTTACTTATATATGACCTATACACTGACTATACATTATGATACACTTAAAAAGCTGAATATAACGTAACTATACATAGAGTATACATGAAGTATACACCGACTATTCAATCTCAATCAACTCGAAATCACCTCTAAATAGTCCCAAAATCTAGATACAAAATCCTCTCGATATTTCGAGTCTTTTGATATATAATCCGTTCGAAACGATTCAAAAACCGAAAGAAGAAACTGGCACGACAATGACAACAAAGGTGGAGAAAAATTGACCATTTTTTAATAATCAAATTGACCGAATGGTCATTTGATGTAATTATCCCTATTTTATTTTTAAGTTTTCAAATTTCATATTTTTAGGAGGTTTATTTATAAATATCTTTTGAATGTTTGATGTTGCAAAATAGTATTTTTCACTGATGGTATGAATATAAGTTAAAGTCAAATTTATATATAAAAAGCTAAGGATTACAAGATAATTAGTTCATGAAGACATAAACTTTCAATCCACTAAACCGTTCATTTATTAGTTCATCTCATATTGATCCATCCAATTCAAATATTCTAAAATCTAAGCTGATATGCAGCTCAAATTAACCAATGAAAAACTCAGTTATTTTTTTTTTAAATAATTAGTTTTATTGTTTTGTTGATATGTATTTTTGTTAGGTACTTAAATCAACTACAAATAAATTAAATAAATTAAAATTAAACAAAAATTGAACGAGTTTGAGTTATGATTCATTTTGTAATCTATTTCGATCCAAGTTACCTATAGTTCTATCACCATATAATTAGTGTAAATATAAAATAGTATAATAAGGTATCCATTAATGTGGTAGCTAGCTTTGGTCTATGGAGAATTGAATACAATGAACTACCGGCAGAAGATAACGTACATTATTTTCCTTGTTNCAAACCATCAATAAACGTGTCTACTATTACAAAATTATATATATATATATATATATATATATATATAAAATTGATGTTTCATTTAATGCAAACCATCAATAAACGTGTCTACTATTACAAAATTTAAACAAAGAAAGACAAATTATGTATTGACAACTCATGTAAAAATACTCTATCTTTTTCTTCATAATACTCAAATAGTGTAAACTCATTTTAAAATTAGTTATTCATTATCCTTGGTACTAAATGAGCCTTTAATATACAATAATAACAACATATTCAGTGAAATCTCACTAAATTGAATTTGAAGAGGATAGTGTGTACGCATATCTTACATTACCTCGAGGAGGTGGTAAATGAGCCTTTAGTATATGACAAAAAATTACAAAAAAAATAAAAATTGGAAATATCTTTTTGTAGGAAAGGATGACCAATTTATAGTCTTTAGTCAAACACCATATTAATCAATGTCGTCCCATTATTTCAAGTTGAGCAAGTCATGTCTCTTTTATAAACCATCATGCACAACTTGTCTTTTCTTCGTGTCTATTCCCAAATCACTAAATTAGAGTAACACCAATAAGGCTTAATCATGAATTAAATGCAACATATCCTCCAACCAACGCAATAGGCAAGTAGACAACTACCACATTTATCAATCATAAAATAATAATTCATCTCTAGCTATGTTGTACTCTCTATTTATAATTCCAAATTTACAAACATTATATTCACACAACAATATATATGTTATGTACTTTAGTCTTTATAACTTGTCTTCAATATAACCATCCAGTATTCGAAATTCACTATCAACCATATAGTAGTAACCATTATGAAGACATTGGAGACAAGCAATGGGGCAAGTGGTTCTAATGAGGGAAAAAATAGATGTGATGAAGAAATGGTTAAGTGTAGAAGATATGAAATGATTTTGAGAATTATGGGGCTAATTTTTACTTTAGTTGCTGCTATTGTGGCTGGTTCTAATAAGGATACTGAATCAGTTGCAATATCTCTTGTAGATGGATTGCCTCCTTTGCACCTAACTCTAACTGCCAAATGGAGTTATATGTCTTCCACTGTGTAAGTTTATTCTAACACATACTATATAAACTCGATCGCCTACTGTCTTATTTTTCAGGTTACTAATTTAGTTATTATAAACGGTTATGTATAGTTATCTTTTTTTACAAATTTTAGTTAGGTAACTAACTTTGCCTTATATATTAGATTACTAATTTCACTTATTATAGATGCCGGTATACTATACAAAGTCACCTACTATCTTATTTTTCAGATTACTTATAATTCAGTTATTATAGACAGTTACATGTAGTCATTTTTCTATATTAGTTTTAGATAACTAGCTTTGTCTTATTATTCAGATTACTAATTTCACTTATTATACAGATGCTGGTTAGTGGTTACAACTTACGTGTAGTTATTTTTTAAAACTAGTTTTAGCCTTTAGGCATCTAGCTTTGCCTTATTTTTCAAATTACTAATTTTACTTATTACAAATGTTGGTTACATGTGATTATCTTTTTAACTAGCTTTACACTACTATAACTTGTTATTTGAAAAATTAGTAATTTCATTTGCTATAGACATGTACTACAAGAAAAATGTGAATTATATGGGGATTTTCCTGGGAATTAGTATGAAAATTTGCAGAAAAATAAGTTTCCTACGGATTTTCATACTAATCCCCAAGAAAATCCCCAAGTAATTCACACTTTTCTTGTAATGACACTTACATGTAACTATCTATTTCACACGTCTTTTTTAGCATGTCCAGCTTCCAAAATTCTTGGAATCCCCCCTACAAAATTATTTTAAAAAAAACATGAATAGTAAATAATTGTTTTGTTATTGTACAAAACAATTAGTTCTTCTAATGTTGCTTTATGCAACTATATTCAATTAATTGAGTAGAGAGGCAACTAAATCAAATCATCAATTGTAACTCTTGCTCTGAGGAAGAAGTCAACTTAATAACATAATCACATAAACTTATTAACACCGTCAGTGTACAGAAGTTAAACTTTTCGTTGTTCAACAAATAACAGGTACTTTGTGGCTGTGAATGCGATAGCATGTGCATATGCAGCGATATCTATGGCGTTTATAGCTCTAATAGGAGGAGGTAGAGAAAGAAATTGGAAAGGCTCTATCCTTGTTGTTGCTCTAGACTTGACTATGCTGGCATTACTTTTTTCAGCCAACGGGGCGTCGGCTTCAATTGGACTCATTGCTTTGAATGGAAACTCACACACTCAATGGCACAAAGTTTGTTATGCTTTCAAGAGATATTGTATCCAAGGGGGAGCTGCTCTTGTTATATCTATGTTTGGTTCATTCTTCTTTTTTTGCATTGTGTTGCTATTCACTTATAATCTTCATAGAACTACTTTAAATTATTAAAGGGTCTATGTTGAAATATGAAAAAGCTATGATGACTCTCGAAATGAAATTAGATGAAATTTGTACTCATATTTATTATTTGTCAGCTATATTTGTAGCCATTACATTGCAATGAGCTACACTAATAATACACCTACTATTTATAATGGAATTAACTCCAATTGTATATGTCTTAAAGTCGTTTCATATTAGTTGTCTTTTCAGATTTTTGCACATATTTTTAATAAAGACGACATGTAATATCTTTAACCATGAGACAATTATTAATATCAAGTCTGCATTTATAGTCATAAAGGGAATAATAAATATAGTGGGATGGATCTTGGATCTTAGACTTCTTGTTGTTGAATAGGAATAGGCCACGCCCTACCTGCCTACCCCATCAACCTAAGCCTCAATATGAGAACTGACGCTTTTCAACTCTCTATGAGGAGCTCCACCCCTACTTCAATAAAAACTCGCCCCTCGTTTCTCTCATTTTTAAACTTCTAATATTTTGTACGCGTTCTGATGATTCTTGGGTGATTGTTTCACCTGTGGCTTTGTGTTGTACTGAGGCCAGACTTAGCCCCCTTTTGCTCCTTTTTTCTAATACAACACGATCTAGAGATAATTTGGATAATTTATTTTATAAAATAAAAATCAAAAGTCACTCAACCATAAAAAGATTATATTTCATATCAAAGAAAGGATTCAGCCAGAGACATAACTGAAAAAACCAACACTACGGGTGTGCTCGGTAGAAAGGAAAATGTCTTTCGTGAAAAAATGTTTTTCAGGAAAATAAGTGTGTTTTACTTCTTTTCTTGTGTTCGATACATAAATAAAAAATGTTATTCTAAAAGAATTTATCTATAATTTAGACAACATCAGAGGTGGGAGTTAATGTAAGGTTGGTGGGGCTGAGGACAAAGATGAGGCATGTTGAAGGGTGAGAAGTACACATTAATATGATACGTCACTTATGGAACTTGTATTTCCTACTTGTACTAAGGGATCATTTTCCTAATTTTTAAAGAACTTAAAAGAAAAAATTTGATCAAGAAAAATTTAAAAACATTTTTCATAAAATATTTTTCTCCGTGCCAAACACTTCCTAAGAAGCAACTTTAAAAGAGGGGCAAAAGAAAATTAAAGGAGAGAAAAAAAAAACCAAAAAGGTACTAACAATGAGTATTTAGAAGTCAAAATTAATGGGGGAGTAAGAAAACTTCAAACCTATTATGATTTGCACCCTAAAATGATATGCTCCAATTGGAATCACAAACACATGATATTGGTCCACATGGCATGGTTGCTGATTTATGGAAAGTCACATGGCCATGTGGGAGCAATCCGAACCCCGAAAAATTACAAACGTATCTTTAAGGTTAAAATTATTTTTTAAACATATAGAGTAGATGATGATACTCTTGACTTCCTTCATATTCTGAACCTGTCAGTAAAACTTCTGGCTCTGTCACTATCAACAACCTGAAGACTCTGAGTTCATAAAATCGAAATTCCATCACATCTTGAGTAAAAAGAAAAGCTGTAACACATAGAACTGCAGAAGTTCACTAATTTGATAGACACTTGAATGAGGTATAATATAAGCTGAACTGCAAAAGCCTACATCACAACAAGCTACACAAAAACAACTATACTAAAAATCTCACTTTTTTTTTTACCCCTTTTCTATGCTACATGTTTTTATCAACTTTTTTAGCTTTACAAATTACTATAGTCTATAAATACATGCTGAAAAATAGAAAAAGACTTCCTAATTGCCTCTATAGATCCTGCGATCGAGCTGATAAAAGATTTGCAGTCCACATAACAGAATTGACAACACGTTTTTCATTACAGTATACCGATGATCTTCAAGCAGAATGTCCTGGATTGTTTGCTTATGCAACCTTATTCGAAAAAAAAAAACAACCTTTGACATTACTGATGCACGGAGGAATCCCTGTAATCCATCTTGGCAAAACGTCCCTTGATTCGCGTTCTAGTTTCTGCACGAGCCTTCCTTGACTCGTACCTAATATGCTTCTCATATCTGATGAAAACATAACAGAATAGAATACCAATTCAGCTCTAATACCAAGCAAAACGCGACTTAAAAGACAGAATGAAAAGGCAAGTGTTGTTACCTCCTTGTTTTCTTCTTCTCCTTGTACCGTGACACAGCAGTTTCTCTTTCTTGGCTGTTTAACTCGCGATGAACAACTTTAGGTACCATTTGAAATGTTTCAGCAGTAGGAGGATGATGAGATTGTTCTTCATTTCCTCCACCGGAAGCATCACAAACATCTGAATCTCTGTCGGGAAGTAAGCACTTTGTCTCAATGAAGCAGTCCGCTAAAGAAGAAGAAAAGCCTTGATCTGCGAATTCACCAGTATCACCGTGCCAATGAAAGGCACTTCCCTGCAGCCAAGGACCATGATCAAGTCATGTTGTTCAACACTGCAAATGCTAAACTTCCTCTTTTTAAGATCATTTTCTATGTGAAAGTTAACTCCCCTTGTGTGAGCTCGTTCACATTGCTAGTCTCAAGCTCAGATAAAGGAGGAGGGGTTTCCAAGGGTCAATAAAAAACAACCTCTTTATTCCATAAAGGTAGGGGTAAGGAGCGTACATCTTAAGTTATAACCAACATTCATTTAATGCTCATTTAACGTTCTAACAACTTGAGTTTTTAGACAAATGTCACACAAATCAAACATTTAACAACTATAAGAGGAGCAACAGAGAATGAAATGATCTTTACCTCAGATGAAGGAACTACATGTTGATCTGAATTCTGCATAAATCCCAAACCTTTAAATCTCAACGGACAATTTTGGACAGGTTCCATAGATTGAAATCTTATAGTTGGTACAGTTTCATCTTGATCATCACCAGAATTTGGTTCCAACTTTGATAATTCGCGAAGCTGACTAAGTATTTCTTCCTTGTGTTTTCCACAAGCAGCATTTCGGTTCTGATTACAAAAATATATTAGGAAAAAAACCTTAGCATGTAAGAATCCAATACTATTTATTTTGTTAGAGAAAACACTACAACAATATAGTGTCAAAGGAGCATGATAAGAGATACCTCAACCTGTCGAAAACATAATTAAGTAAATTAAAATATGTTTTCTCTAACAGTTTGAGGTTTAAAATTAAATGAGTTTAGTCACAAGATTCAACATGGTATTAGAACTAAGTTTCGAATCTCATAGCCATCTATTTTCATATAAGATTCATAGTCTTTATACCATTCAAGCTCGCATTGGTGTGAGCGCCTGAGCGGAGCTATTCATTTTAATTTTTAACTAAGGGTCGGAAGAACTAATAGGTTTAGCTCAAACTTTGTATTTATGTTGAGACAAATTCATTTGACATATATTAAATAATCTATCCAAAATCTCATTAATCAACAAGATTATGATTCAGAATTCATAAACTAAAACTCCTGATTCTACCTTTGTGCACGATGACATATTGAAGATACGATTAAGTAATCCGAGCTAGCGTTTGACCATAGATGTTAGATCAAATCTTAAAAATTTATCTTCATATATCTGTTTAGCCATAAAATCTTATGGGATTTTGAAATTTCATCTTCAAAATATATTAAAGTTTTCAGTCCCACTCACAAAACTTCAAAAACTCAAAATTTCATGTTTCAATTGCAAAATCTATGGCCAAACGAGAGCTTCAAAAACTCAAAATTTCAAGTTTCAATTGCTAAACGAGAGCTAAGATAACAAATGGATAAAAAGTAATAACCTTAGGTAGAGGAGGAACCCCAATAGCTTGAAAATTATGTTCAGAATCATTATTAGCAATCAGATCATCAAGACTAACAACAGAAGGAGTATCCCAAATAACCCAATCAGAGAAACCATAACTTCCATCACCGCCATACAAAAGTTCCTTCTTCCCCAAATCTTCAAATCCAAGAATCGACAACAGCTCAGAGACAGAAGGACATCCGCTAAACCCCTCAAGTGGCCTCCTTTCATGTAGAGACAATTGTTTATTATGAGATTCCCAATCACAATTTTGACACAAAACAGAGCTCTCTGTACAACACAGTATAGAAGCTGGAGAAGAATCACAAAGATTACAGAGTAACCAACGAGTATGTTTAGTGAAAAGCCGATTAGTTGAATGAACTTCACGGTCACAGGTAAAACAGAGCTTAGCTGAATCTGCTCTGCAATACAAAAGTGCTGTGTTGTTTCCACAAAAATCACAAAGATGTTGACTTTGTGGCTCCTGCTCCTGCTCCTGCTGATGATGATTTTCTTGATCTTTTTTCAGTTCAGTCATGTTTATTGGTACCCTTTTTAGTGATGATTAGTTAATTGTAAAGAAAATGGAGTTTTGGTAGAGGTGGAAGGAGTTTTTTGGAGAGGTGTTTTAGTCAGCATTGGCTGTTGAAAGGCGCAGAGTGTTTGTTAGGCACAAGAATCTTATCACTTTTGTAAAGGGATTGGGGGTCCAGGAAGAGTGGAGAGATATTAATATCTCTCTTATTTACTTTTTCATTGTTTGTATCTCCCCATACTTGTGAGTGATCACGGGGATATTGGTTGTGTGGGGTGGGGTGGTGGGGGGAGGGGTTGGAAACTAAATGGTTCAAAGTATTGTATTGATGTGGCGTGGATGAAGTAAGACTTGACTCTAAAGTGTGATAAAAGAGTTACTATCGAAACTCAAAGATAAGTTCTATAGAGTAGTTGTTAGAATGATATTGTTGTAAAGGGGTAGAGTGTTGGTCCGTCAAAAGCTCACATGTTTAGAAGATTCATGTTGCATAGATGAGGATGTTGAGGTGGGTGTGTAGTTATACTAGGAGTGATATGATTAGAAACGAGGGTATTCAGAATAAGGTAAAAGTGGCCTCCGTGGTGTACAATGTGAAGAGAAGATGTATAGATGCACTAGTAAGGAGGTGCGAGAGATTGGTTATAGAGGATAAAACGAGAGTTTGGAGAAATATTAGAGAGGGGTGATAAGATTTGATATGACGCAACTTCATGTTACTGAGTACATGATTTTAAATAAGAGGGTGTGGATGTCATGTATTAGGGTAGAATGTTAGTTGGTAGTGTAATGTTGTCTTGCTTAGGTTGGTTGGTGTTTGTTATTGTACTAATTGTATTATTGTAATTCTTGTTTTTGATATTTATCATTGTTTGTTAATTGTTTTAAATAATCTATCCTAGTACGTTGTTTATTGTGTTTCGATTATCACACTATTTCGATTTTCTTTACTACTTCCTTTTTCTTTGTATCTTAATTTACCGCACTTTAGCTAAGGGTCTTTTGAAAACAACTTCTCCATCTCCACAAGGTAATGATAAAGTCTGTGCACATTCTATCCTCCTAGACCCACTAGTACATTGTTGTTAGGAAATATGCACCAAATAATATGGAAAGTCGTACATCAATTAAAGGAAAACCGATAACAACAATAAAATAATGTGAAAACCAAAACATAATAAACAACAAATACTAACAAATATCAAGAAACTATATAAATAAACGAAGAGGAAACCCTTCATACAAGTCACCGACTCTTCCATCCCTCAAAAACAACAGTTCAACCAATGTCTAAAAACTACAAATTAGTATTACTTAATTATAATTAATTTGACTTGTGTTTACAAATTACAAATTAGTATTACTTAATTATAATTAATTAAGATATATTATTTATCACAATTTATCACTTATAACTAGTATATATATATATATATATATATATATATACATAAATGAACATAATTTGATGTAAAAAATAGGTGTGAAGTACGTATTTTCCTTGAATGTTGTTATAAGTAGTACTTTATTTTATTTTTTTTAAAAAAAGAAAAGGTAAAAAGGAAAAGGTTTCTGCAAGTGCCCTAACTCTTTGTAACACTTTTTCTTATATTCAATACAAGACGAAGGGAAAAGTTCGAGATCTTTTTCCCTTCAACAAGTTTGACTTTTCTCAAAGAAAAAAAAAGAAGGATTCCGATAAGTTTGACTCAATTATTTAGTGGCGGATTTAAAATTTTTACTTACGCAATTAAAATATAAACGAAATATATATTTTAGACAGATTATTAATTAATCAAGTATTAATTTAGTGAGATTTTACTGTAGTAGTAAAATAAAGTAATATTTATATATATAATTTATTATTATTATTGTTATAATTAGTTGGTTATATTTTTTGAAAAACATTTTATTTTAGAAATTTAATTTCCTTAAATTTTCTAGTGAAAATTAAAAAAACAAATTACGTAAATTAACATTTTACGTTAATTATCTACCTCCAACACACTCCACCCTCACCCCAATCTCCATAGCCCTCATCGGCCATCCCCACGCCCAAAGGCGGAACCACCCTATAGGGTGGGAGGTGCACATGCATTCGTTAATTTCAAAAAAATCATGTATAGGTGTCTATCTATCTTGAGAAACTGACATAAATTAAGATATAATTAACTTAGCACCCATGAAGAGTATAGATTTGTCATTGTGTTGCTGGTACAAGCTAGTAGAACCACTCACGAGACTTGGTTCGAATCTAGGAAAAAAATCGTGTATAAGTGTATATAGACTTGGCTCGAATCTATATTATTTAGACAGACGATGATAAAATATAATTTCTGTTTCAAGGAAAAGGAAAATAAGTATTTGAGAGTTAATGGTCCAATTTATTTTTTGATTTCTCATCTAGTGTCTGGTATCTACATTGGAGCCCCACTAAGTCTGGATTCATGATGGGAAGTCCTATATGAGAGGTAATGTGTTCCCTAACAAAGACGATTTCACATTTGAAAAGACATAACCTAGAGACCTCTGATTAATGATGAAATAATACTTATCACTCCATTACCGTCCTTATTGATGTTAATGGTCCAATTCGTTATACGTCGGCCTAGTTAAGTTTCATATTCAACAAGTTCAAGTGAGCAAAGAACAGGTTTGGCAAGTCAAGGTGGTTGGTCCCAATAGGAAATTAATTAAATATCTCTAATGAATAAATGTGTGAAGTCATTACTTTTTGAAAGTGAAATATCACCAGCTTTTATTCATAGAAAATATAGATGTAGATTATTATTTGTGCAATGACTATGACTTCACCTTTTGGCACTATGTACTAATTAGAGAACTCTCTACACAAATCACAATAGACAATACACATGCATAACGTTGGTGTTATGACTAAGACTTCACTTTGGTATACTTGGGGAACACTTCTACATAAAACGAGTATAAGACACGCACAACATATATCATCCTATGCGTCATTCATATTGACAAGTATTTTTTAGTAGATAGGACATAGTCCAGTTAGTTTATCGAGGACATAATCTTCATTTTTACTTGTCACAGTTTGACTTGACACACCCATTAAAAAAATTGTTTAATGATATAAGTATTTTACCAAACTGTCTCTTATTAATTGATGTCTAAGAAAATGATTTGAAAAAATAAGCATTTAATGTTGAGGGTAAAACATGAAAAAAAAAATATTGTCTTTTTTTGAGATGTCAAAAGTGGCAAATAAAAATAAAAATCTATCTTAGGAATAAATGACAAGTAGAAGGGAATAGTTAGTTTTTTCACTTTTTCCTTCATATTAGTTAGTTGTCGTTGTGTTATACGCTTAAAGTTGCTTGTTATTTCATTTCTATTAGTATTGTTCGGATATGAGGTGTGAATAGGAAATGAGAAAAAACTAATTTTAGAATTAAACCAAAAAAGATACCTTTTGGATGAGACTGTTTTGCCTTTTATTAGATTTTATATACTGAAATACAAAAAAGTTAGAAAAAGTTTCTCCTCTTAATCATGCATTGTTCTCAACTAATTAAAACATAAATAATGTTGTGTGATTTTCTCCGTTTGTTGAATGTATCAGAGTTTTGTAATTTGCATTGCCGCCTAATATATAAATATAAAAACATTTTTTCATTCCATCTTAGGAGGAAGTAACCCAAACCTTGGCAATAGAAGGGTGGGTGGGGTGGGGAGTGAGTGAGTTATATATAATTCCTTAAGGACACACAAGTAATTTATGGACTTGAAATAATATTCTATTTCTTCTACATACGTTTCTTAATTACTGGAAATACCAACAACTATTTAGTGTTTTTTGCACTTTTCGATTATCATATTATTTTATTGTAGTGACGGTTTCTTTTTTAGTATGCTTTGTCATACTTCCTTTAGCATTTTATCTTGACTTGTTCTTTTTTGTTGTTTTCTTTTTTCAATCTACTTTTACTTGAATCCAAGATCTATTCGAAATAATTTTTCTATATGCCTATGTAGGTGTAATTAAGGTTGTCACATACATACTATCCACACTTGTGAAATTATATTAAATATATTATTATTAAAAATTATGAAGAGATCGACAGAAACAAGTCTTTAATTATCAATCGGATTAGAGGCATAAGAATTGGAGAACATAATAATAAAATGTCACACCTAATGCCAGCTTAGATTCCACCTTGGTACGTGTGGAACACTCTACATAAAACACAACATTATCCTCCGCAGTGGCCCACTTATATTTGAGGGGTGTCAATAAAAATCTCTTCATCAAATAATTATCCTTTAACTTCTACGCAATTTTACTTCTTTATATTTTGACATCTCTTAATAGGTCTTAAGAATTTTTTAATTTACTCACAAAAATTTAACTATATTTTTACTCCTAAGAATTTTTAAAAATTTATAACAAATTTATATCCGATCTGGTTGGTCGAAACATCTTGAGCTGAATTTAGAATTAATGAAGAGATACTTATTTCTAGACAACTCTCTTAAATGACAATATAAACTTCTAGACAACTCTCTTAAATGACAATATTACAATATAAATATAGATAATGACAATAAGTGAGGTGCACATACGTACTACAGTTGAAAAATATTAAAAAGCATTTAATATTTCAATATGTTAATTGGGTAGATTTTTGTAATAACACTGGGGTGTACATGATTGAGTTGGTTAGGGTTTTACAAATATCAAATTAAATTATTTGTGTAAAATATTTAAATTTATAAACCAAACTAATAAAATTAGGGGTTTTTCAGATTTTTCAACCTTGGGTTGGTTCGAGTTTTTCAAACTAATAAACCTCGGATTTTTTCAGGTTTTTTGATTTTTTCCGGTAAAGTATACATACAAACATATAATTAACTTGTGCTCCAAATATTTCTTTAGTCCAACCAAAATACAACTATCTAAGCTGTTTCTTAAGAAAATAACACAAAATATGAGATGAGTGATGACACTGAAATATTCAATAAAAAATAATAATGAAATCATCATATAAAATAAATATTGCAAAGTCATAATGAAAATGATTATAATTTAAAAGTACTAAATCATGCTAAAATAAGTCTAATAAGTATTAGTTACATGATTAAACATTAAAGAAAAATTAAAATTAGATTATGTATTTTAAATGTCTAAACCAATGTAAAACTAAAGAACAAATATTGAACATTATTGTCATTTTTAGTGTTGAATTAATTTATTTTGTTAGTATATTATTGATTTGATTTTGTTTTGAATTGAGCTTTATTAGAGTTAATAATATCTATGGACTATAACCTTTATTGGACCATTCAAAGTTATAAGTCTCAAAAAACTTGAAAAATATGTTAAAAGATAAAAATTATGAAAACTTATAAGTAATATTTAGAAATTACATCAAAGTAAATATTTTTATGTATAAAATAAATTTTAAAAATTATATATATAATGTCGGGTTGGTTTGGTTCCGGGTTGACTTTTTTTAGTTAAAACCAAAACAACCCAAGTATAGTCGGATTTTTTTTCCAATACCAGACCAAGTCAAATCAAATCATTAGTCGGGTTTTTTCTGATTTTACTCGATTTACTAATTCAAATTTTGGTTCAATTTTGTACACCCCTAAATAACACTATTGGAATCATTTGACGAGAAATAGTTATAATAAGTGAGATTACTCATGACCTAGAAAATGAAAAATATAATTTATCATAACAAATTAATTAAAATATGCTAATAGTCTAAATTATAAAATTTCACTAATATATATATGTAATTTCAATTCTTTTAAGAATTATTTGGCCATGGATAGTTTTATCTTTTCTCATAATATTATTCTGGAAAATTGAAAATTTTAAACATAGAATTATTACAATTCGAATTCCATAAAACTAATTTTCACTCCAAATCACTCACAAAAATTTAAAAATAACTCCAATTAATATTAATATTAATATATCCAATTACAGAACTCCAATTTTTAACCCCCCCCCCCCCCCCGGCCCAAATTAATTTCACGATTCTTACGTTCAAACGCCTACATAATATCGTACTCATTATATCTGATAGTTTTTATTAATTAAAAAATTTGAGGGAAAATTACACTTTATGTGAGCCAAACAAAATTGTTACTATCAATTTTGGCCCAAATATGTCATATACACACACATTATTAGGCAAGTGAAAAAATAGTAAGTTTGTTCTTCAAAATTCCACAACCATTTAGTGGTACCACTACATCAACACCACCATAATACATTAGTGCTTGTATCACCAAATTTGGAATAAACTCGTCATATATATATCACGTATATTTGTGTATCACATGTATAACATGTATATCTGTGATACCATTGAAAATATGTGTGTAATATACAACGACATATTACTAAGTAATGATATTGATCAAATCTGGTTTCTTAGGAGAAAAATTGCACTTGAGTGCTATTGAGTTCATTATCATTTGTTGAACTATGAGCTATGCTATATTTGTTGATCCATGAGATATGCTACATATGAAGTTTTGATGATAAACAAATATAGTAACAATTATGTTGGAAGAACAAGATACTAAACATGTTTCAAATAAGGATCAGTAGCATGCATTTGCTGAAAAAATTGTGTAGGTGCAATTTATAATTTTTTTTTTAAAAAAAGTGATTTAGGTTCGATCAGATTTTCTTTCTTTTTAGCTAGAAGTTAATGTTAATTATGATTGAAAGTAAAATGTCTCGTTAATATAAACATCGAAGATTAAAAACAAGAGAGTGATTATATATTTTGAATCAAGATAGCTTGTTAAAAGTAAGAAACATGAGATGATCATCGATATCTTTAACTTATTCTTGTTTAATTTGGAGAGTAAGAAGCGGTCATTCCTACTCCTAATATATATATATAAGATGCGGACCCACACTATGGAGAGGGGTGCATGTGCACCCGCTCCCGCTAACTTTCAAAAAAATCATATGTATATATGTATATTTATTTTGAAAAACTGGTAGAAATTAGGATATAGTTAAATGTGCACCATGAGAAGCATATAAGTGCTTTTGTGCTACTGGTACAAGCTAGAGATACCACCCTTGAGACTAGGGTTCAAATCCAACTATAAAGCCATTCTTTTATTGTTTTTATTTTAAGTTTAACTCTTTAAGTTTAACTTAGAGCTCATATTTGAGCTAAGGTTATATATATATATATATATATAAAGCATTACATTGACTTTCCGAAAGAAGAGAGAATTTATTCAGTGTGAAAAAAAAACCTAGATATTATTGCTATAATTCTTAATTAGTTGTCTATATAATTTGATTCTTTTTGTTCTTAAATTGTAAACCTTTTACATTCATAAAGTATTCATATTAGGCGTTTAGTTCTTGAGTTGTAAAAACTTTCAATATTGAGGTAGAATCTTGAAAGGGATAATTGCAATTAGAAAGAGTGAAAGGTGTTAATAGTTAGGCCATTTGAGTTGTAACCATGAATTTTTCTCAAGATTTAGTGAAAATTTGAGAGAAAAATCTATTGGCATGTGGTATTTTTTTACTCATCGGAGCAAGGAGTTTTCTACGTAAAATCATGATATTGATTATTATTCTGAATTTACTTCTTGATTATTTGTTGAAGAACCTAATTCTTCAGTACATAGATGAAAACATAAAATAACATAAGCTTTTTAGCTAGGACTGATGGGCATATATGTAAAGTCGTTTAAACAGTTTTGAATTACTCTACCCGTCGCCTTACCTTACTAAAAAATTACTATTTTTTCTATTAAGAAATATTCACAGCTTATTCCTACAAATATTTTGATTGTATCGGTGAAAAAGAAAAAAAATATTCAGTGGCATTTCCAGTATATTAGTGAGTAGGGGTGTATAAAACCGAACCGAAAACCGAATCAAATCGCAAACCAAGTCAACCCGAAAAAAAACCCGACTAGTGATTTGGTATCGGGAAAAAAAATCCGACTATATTTGGGTTGGTTTGGTTTAACTAAAAAAGCCCAACCCGAGACCAAATCAACCTGACATTATAATTTTAAAATTTTATTTTATACATAAAAATATTTACTTTGATATTATTTTAAAATATTTCATACAATTTCATAGTTTTTATCTTTTAATATATAATTTCAAGTTTAAAACTTAGAATTCGGAATGATCCAATAAAAATTATAGTTCATAGATGTTGATAATTATAATAAAATTTAAATCAAAATCAAATTAATACTAATGCAAAAAGCAAATCAATTCAACACTAAGAATGACAATAATATTGAATATTTTTTCTTTAGTTTTACATTGGTTTAGACAATTAAAATACATAATCTAATTTTATTTTTCCTTAAATATTTAGTAATGTAACTAATACTTATTAAACTTACTTTAGCATGATTTAGTACTTTTAAATTATGATCATTTTCATTATGACTTTGCAATATTTATTTTATATGATGATTTTGTTATTATTTTTTATTGAATATTTTTGTGTCATCAGTACTAATCTCATATTTTGTGTTATTTTTTAAAGTAACACCTTAGATAATTGTATTTTGGTTGGACTAAAGAAATATTTGGAGCTCAAGTTAATTATATGTTTGCATGCAAACTTTACCGAAAAAATCTGAAAAAATCCGAGGTTTATTAGTTTGGTTTGATTTATAAATTTAAAAATTCGACACAATGGTTTGGTTTGGTATTTGAAAAACCCATAAAAATCTGAATTTTATTAGTTTGGTTTATAAATTAAAAATTTTTACACAAATGATTTGGTTTGATATTTGAAAAACCTGAACCAACCCGGTAATGTACACCCCTATTATCGAGAATCTATTTTCCATCGTGCGTTTTTTTTTTAGTAAACTGATTCAATGGGAATGGATATCATGTTTTATTACAAAATTTTTCCATTGATTCACGGTGAGAAAACCCTCTATTTCTAATAGCAATAAGACTTCGGTTTTATTTTTTTTTAAATTTCCATCAATATCTTTAATTGGATGCTTAGATTCTTTTGCACATATGATATTTTTTTTGAAATTCCCCTTGTTTACTTTTGCTACGTTGGTGGAAAAAGCAATTTACTTTGACAGTATAGTATGAGAGCAACTTGCCAAAAAGTGGAGAATTTTATTTTCCTTTCCCAACTTTAAGCAAATGGAGCAAGAATGTAATATATATATCATGAAGAGTATAGTATTTTTGACTCCTTTCTAATATGTGAAGAGTATCTATACTACATGGTAGTGCAAATTTTGGAATAAGTTCTCAAAATTAATGCCAATTGAAATTTTTATTAGTGGACTAATTTTTTTTAGGTTTTAAGTCTTTAAAAATTAAGTTTTAAAGATAAGGTGTAACGTGAATGGAAAATAAAGGGAGGGAAATATGAAGCTAAGGTTTATTTTGATATATATAAACTTTTTTCCTCATTGGTAACGAAGAGGAGAACTTTTGTGCTTATATATATAGAAACACCTCTTCTAACACTTAAAGAGTTGAGAAGAGTTTTTCTTGCGCCGTCGTTGTCGTCGCTTGCTCGATTTTAGCAAATGATGTAATTGATTGATTCATTGATCGATCGATCGATCTTCGAACATATACTTCCTTCCGACAGACACCAGACACCGAACTGTTCTGAACAAGTGAGTTTACACCTTTTGAACCCAGATTTTAGGCTATAATTAAATAATGAGGGTTTATTACCCTTCGTTTTTTGCATTGAATTTACTTCTTTTGTTATTTTTTTACAAATAAATATCGAGTCTGTGTGATTGTGTTGTCAATTTTTGAGTTCGACGAAGTTATTGATATGCGTGTAAGGTACCGCTAATAACATGTATATCTCTTTATTCATAACCTCGAATACAGTAAGGAGATTAAAATTGGCCAAAATTACTCGATTTAGATGAGCTTGTAATTTATGCATTACAAATATGTTTGGTGTGAAGCAAAATATTTTATTGAAAATATTTTCTAGAAAAATAAGTGGGTATCTTATTTTATTTTTTATATATAATTTAGACAATTATTATGAAAGGTGAGGGTTGAGTGGAGGATTGGGGGTTCAAGAGTAGTACTGGAAGTGAAGATAAAGTGTGTTGGAGGGCGGGGAGGACACAATCAATGTATGATATCACTTGTAGAACTTGTTTCCATACTTTTTAAAAGCAAACTTATTTTCAAGAAAATATTTTCTAAAACTTTCGACCAAACAAACTTAAGAAAATCGAAAAATATTTCTACTTGGCCAAGTTTGTCCATGGCCATTCATTTTCGTGGACAATGAGATTTGAACTCAGAATATCTGTTACTCTACTTTAATACTATACAGAATAATGTAACCATCACATCTAAACATTGAAATTGTTAGAAGGAACACAATTTCAATTACTCATACATAATTATATTGTATTGTCTATTGAAACAATATTTTATTTTTGAGGAATGAGATCTCTTGGCCATTTACAAATCGGATAGAAGAAAATAGTCTTTTCAGATCTCTTATATATAAAAACAAATATCTCTCGCTCTACTCTAACACTCTATTGAACAATGTAACCTTCGCATTTAAAAGTTGAAATTGTTAGAGATAATACTCTTTCAATTACTCGTACATAATATATTGTATTGTCTATTGACATAATAATTTATTTATGAGGAAATGACATCTCTTGGACATTTAAAAATTGAACAAAGAAAATATTTTTTTCAGATCTCTTGTAAAACAATGAAGACTTTATTTAAAAAAAAACAATTTGTAAATGACCTACAAAATCAGTTCTCTCGATATTTAGTTTCATTGTTTTCCCCATTTGTAAAGTGAAGAATTCTCCAAACATGTTGATCCTCCACAGAAAGGGAAAAAGAACAAATTAAACTTAAGTAATAATACTAACTTCCATTAATTGAGATACAAATGAGAATACATTCTTTAATAATTTGAACTAGGGCACACACATCTTCACAACAATTACATAACATTTTCATACTACAACTTCTTCAACTCAACAATTTATTTATTGTTCCTAGTAGTACTACTAGTACTAATTAATATTAATGTCAAACTTTTCTTGAAATAGGGGTGAGGTGTGGGGTGTCCTCCTGGAACAATGGGAAGGATCAGCTAGAACCAGAACCAGGACATGTGCTGCCTGCTATTCAAGTAGCTTCCGAGAGGGGGGGGGGGGGTCTTAATTGCTTTTTAAAACAGATATGTAAGGCTTGATAAGTTTAATAAGTGAGCCTTGGAGATGAAGTGACATGACTTCATTAGTAGAACCAACCAATAGCCCCCCAATAAAAACAACAGGAAACATGAATGAACTATTGACACCCATCCTTATTAGGGCCTTTTCCATTTCTTTTCCATCAGACTCAAGATCAATTTCACAAACATATGGAATTACACCAAGATCTTGAAATAATATACTCACTGCATAACTCAAACAACATGTACTCTTGCTAAAAATCAACACTCCATGTTCTCTAGTCATTCTTTGTACCTTGTCCATATTATTTTTGACAAAAATTAGATGAAGCAACTAGCCAAAAAAAGAGCTAGAGAAATAAAAGGATTTTTATTTCACAAGCTCAAAGATAGACAGGCTAGGTTGCTTGAAAATAGGGGTGGGCATGGTGAGTCTATTTATAGTTATAAATGAATAAAGAAAAGAACCTTTTAAAAGATTGTGAGCTTTATTTAGATGCTTTGAAAAAAAAGATCCTACTACTACTATTTTGTTCCACATATAAAGGGCAAGTTGGAAGAACATATATTCTATGTGATCATGCATGCACGTTTTTAATGGAATTTAAGTTATATACACTATCGATATAAAAAATTTAAACATTTTATATTTATTTGTTGTAGTAGGTGAATGGTGATAACACCATTTTTTGGACTATAGGTTTAATTTTCCATTCATGAGCCCACTTTGGTTTGTAGAAGTGAAATTTATTTCTCTCATATTATATTAGTGTTGAGTTTTGTTCTTAAAAGTCTTTCTTGATTTGTGTGCTCCTTATTTAATATTTAAAAAAACTTGTTGAATTTTGAGGGAATATCTCATAAAGGACAATATCATAGATATGTTTTAAGCTTTCAAAATTTTTCTATAATTTTCAAGATCAAATATTTTTCTATAACATTTCCAATAAGGATGGCATAAAAAGTGCTCCATGCTCTTTTTTGAGATTAAATTTATACTGTCTGTCAAATACATAATATATAATATAATCTTGAATATTCCACACGTACCAAAATACTCAAGATTTAATTGTCAAACAACTAGGAATTATTCCACTAATCTACAACTTATAAGTAATAAACAATATATCGTAATCACTAATTATTTCTCAGAAAAGAAATGACTCATGTTGTTTCTCAGAGAACATAAAATAAACAAAACTTTGATAAACAAATTAAAATTGAAACTAAAAAGTTTGTGATTGATAAATAAACTAATAAAAATAAGAAAATGTAACATGATAATGGAAAAATGAAAAAGTGTCTCGATCATACATGAATAAATACTAAGTAAGTAATCTTGGAGAGATCAAGCTTTCTGTGTAAGTGAACCCATTCATAAATTTACCTCGAGGCAATAATGTAAAGGGTCCTCTTTGTGTCCTAAATTTAATGTCCCTACCTAGTAAATGTGCGCACCAGAATAATATTTCACCATTTGCAAACTTATATTTTGGTGTGGCTCTAAGAAGATAACGATCTTCTATAGATAATATTGCATTCCAAGATTCCTTGAGATTATAATCTCTCATTACCCATACCTTAAAAGGATGGATCCTCTGATCATACGCCTTAGAATAAGCACAAAGCATTTCTTCCAATATAGAAATTCCAGTACTGCCGGTATTCAACAAGCATATTTCCTCTGGCAATGATATCTCTCCATACACTTCATGAGAAATATTAAATGAAACCACAAAGTATTTTTTTGAATAAAACCCAATCCAATGAAATGTCCCATGTATAAATGCCAAAGTATCCATACCAGACACCTTATTGCCAGTGACACGAGGATGTTCATCAATTTTTCGCCAAGAATCACTTTTTAGTGTGAAAATTTCACTAGGCACTTTTTGACTATCAAATTCATTCCCCTCAATTTTTAGAATCTTATACTCACCACTACTTAAATCAAGACCCAATCCCAAACAAGAAGTTAATCCGACTGAAAATTCTGGAATGGGAAGTACCATTGATTCTCTCGTGGAGGGATTCCATAACAAAAGTATATTGGGCACAACAGTATTTTCAAGAACTTTAATAATAAACAAGCCATTACAACCATTATAGATTGTGCAAAACAGTGGTTCAATGTTTAGAGGAAAATTCAGTTTATGTGTATCCTCAACCAACTGAAACGGCGATAAAGAACAAGAGTATATGGGAAAGTCATCTTCCTCAATGTATTGTTGGTAAAAAAGAAATTTTTGAGAATTCTGATCATTCTTTGCATGGTTGAGATGTTTCATCCTAAAATATGATTCATCAATTAATGTTTTCCAAAATTTTGAAACACATTTAAATCGAAGAATAGACTTTACAGGTAATCTGCTGATGATGTCACTAAGTGTGCCCTCTTCAAAGTAAACTTTCATGGCCTAAATAGGAAAAAAAGTGATATTAGACACTTAGCTTACTCTTAAAAATGTCAAATATTTATACCATTTCAATCAAGATATTAAAAAGATAAACCTAGATTGATCTTTTTCTATTTATTATAATAAAACAAACAAACGGAGTAATGAAATTTAGAAAAAAATTGGTGGAGGAAAATTTTCAACACCATAGTAGTGGCAACAAGAGAGAGCAACACATGAGCCAATTACTTTAAGCATTTTCAACATATTTGATGTTTAAGTGAAGACATAAATTATCACCTAACACTATTTATAATGTGACTTACTATTTTATATTTGAAACTATTTTTTTTTTTTGGTTGAAAAGGAGTTAATTTATTTATATATAATATGCATCCATACAATCCAGGTGGCTAGAAGCATTACTATTGATACTTGGTAATGATACATCACTTTTCAACTAGCTTTTTCACTAAGAATGTGTTCGGTATTAAGAAAAATATTTTCTTACTTTTTTTCTTTGTTTCGTAGGTATGTAAATAATATTAATAGCAATTGATGAAGTAAATTAAATTGAAAAAAAAATAATCTTTTTATCGTAGAAACAAAACACACCTAGAATCCAAGTCAAATCGCTAACAAATTCCAATAAATGAACTCAATTGATGTATAGTGAACTTACATGATCTAGAATATCCACTGAGTTTGCTTTCTTTGAAGACTCCAAAACTATTTGTCATGCATTTAAAATTGAATAAAATTAGCTCAAACACGCACTATTATTATTAAAGAAAATTAAAACACACAACAAAAATAAACATATTCCATTAGGAGTTTGATTGGAAAAATTTAGTTTCTTTTTCCGTTGCCGATTCAACATCTTTAGAGCTTTGATTTGAATGTTACAATTTGTTTTTATTTTTATTTTTTATGTATTGATAGGATTTGATTGTTTGGTGGCCTTATTTATAAGACAATTTTATTTGTTTTTGGGAAAAATATAAATACACTACCAAAAAGAAATTTTTTTGATTATTTATCCATATTAGTACCATCCAACAAAAAGTAACACTATATTATTTTCCTTTAATATCCATCTTCCATATTTAAAATTATAATAATTTAATTTAAAATCTACAATTCTATTGTTTTTGGAAAAAAAATATAAATATACCGCCAAAAAGAGAATTTTTTATAATTTATCCAAATTAGTATTATCCAACAAAAAGTAACACTATATTATTTTCCTTTAATATCCATCTTCCATATTATCATAATATTTAATTTAAAATGTAATGTTTATTTTTAAACTACAATATTCAATTAAAGAATACAATATCCAACTCATACTATAACAATTATAGAATTCAATTCAAAAGTAAAATATTCAATGAAGTAGATTATATAATTTAAAACTACAGTATTCAGTTTAAAAATACAATATTCAAATCAAAATTATCATAGACATCTCCATTTTATCCTCTTTCATTCCATTTGTATATATTTCTCTTTTTCATTCCATTTGTGTATCTCTCATTTAGTTTATCCTCTTTTATTCCATTCTCTAAATCGTTTTAATTGAAAATAATATTTATAAAATATCTCTTTCTTTTATACATCTCCATGGATTAAATAAGATAATGATCATCAATTTTAACTTGAAATATATGACATATATTATAGGTAGACTAACATAATGTATCTCAAATAAACGGGTGATATACATTCTAATAGACATTAAAATATATACATATTATTCCGACTATACAATAGCTCAGTATCATATTATTCTATCTATATATATAAAATAATAATATGCATTCATATTATTTCAGTCATGCATACTAATCATATGGAACAATACTGCTCAAGCAAACTCCGAAGGAAAAAAAATAAAATTAATAATAATTGTCATTTTTCTTACAATAATAATAATTTTTTTTATATGGTATGTGCCAACAATAAAAACAATAATATATCTGATGAAATTTCAAATAATAAGATTGTCATGATTTAAAATCGGATCATGAATTGATGACACCTATCTTTGTAAGTCTATGATATATATATAAGTGTCACGACCCAGACCGTCGTGATTGACACCCACACTAACCCTTCGGTTGGAGAACCATTACTACAACCCAAGCTAGACAATTTAATAAAAAACTATGCATTTAAAGATATGAAAACAGGTTTAAATAACTATATAATTAATATTGAGTCCCCATAAACTCCAAAGGTTTTACCAAACAAACTAATGCGGAAGAACAACCCCTAGAACCTGAAAGTCATTGTATCAAACTCTACTAACGACAAGTCTAAGAACAAGGGGTACAACCCCGAAACTAAACAACACCTTAACAAATAGTATGAGTCTGAAAAGAGTGGACTTAAACAAGGAAGATCCATGGCAGCCTGAAAGAATTGGCTCACCCTTGAATCCGGTCACGCTCAATAGTCACCTAGCTAAGGTCTATCAATAGCCACCTGAAGATGCCATGTACTCAACAAAGAAAGAGCAAGTACAGAATCAATACACAATCACAGTGTACTGGTAGGATCAGGGGGCTATCCCAATAAGTGAAACACATGCAAGTAACCACAACATTATAAAACAAACATATATCGAACATATACAATATTAGTCATCTTTTCAGGATCAATGTAGCATCCCACATTCTCAATAATACACATTGGTTATCAATTTATAGCAACATACAGTCTTCCAAGATCAATCATCATTAGATATGAACGTAATCATCACAAGTAGATACACAACACAATTCAATGGTCCTATCATGGAACCTCATTCAATGGTCCTCTCATGGAACCCACACCCAAACTGTTAGCACACCGAAAAGTGGTACCCGATCCAATGTTTATGCCAGAACGTGGCAACCGATCCCATATTTATGCCGAAACGTGGCAACCGATCCCAGTTAGTGTGTCGGATCGTGACAGCCACCCATTTAACAAACCACAATCACAATCACAATGTATATTCTCACAATCATACAATAAGACGTGATTCATGACATACAATTATTCAATTATCCTCATTTACAATTAGGGTGATCAATAATGCAACATTCGCATACAAACATGCATTATAATGAAACGATTACAAACTTATATCACACCAATATGAAATCACAACCATCACCTACCTCGAAACAAACTTGAAACCCTAAGAAACGTGATTCTTCATTTTCCGGATTCGTTCCGCTTGTTCTTGGTCTACAAACAACAATTATAATACGGGAATCAATACACGAACACTAATTACTAACATTTCTATCAACCCTAGATCAACCCATGATCTCAATTAGGGTTGTTTCCACCATGAGTTCTAGATCAAAACCCTCTCCCATCGATAATAACCCAAGATAATAGGTTCTACGGATCGAAAAACTGATTAGGGGAGTAAAATTTAGTGCTAAAAGAGGTGGAAAACCTTCAAGAAATAGCCCTTGGTCGTTTCTTAGTTGTTAAGAACGAACTTTTGCAGAAAATAATGTTTTTGGAGGGTTTTACCCTATTTAAGTCGCGACTGTCCCGCTACGGTGGGACCCATCCCGCTACAGAATGTTACCCGTTCACGCTAACATCATTTTCAGGAGTTCTGCTCGCCCAAATTCGATTTTGTAAAGTCGTACGAGTTCCTTAACATCTTAGCTATCTAGTCATGTGGTCCAAATTATAATTAGATCTCTCATTCACTACCAGATTTCCCTAGGCCTTGCTGACTCCGATTTCGTCCAAATCTGTACTAGGCTAGAAAATCCCAAGTTACTACCAAAAAGTTTTCAGACCCCAATTTTTTCCTCATTGGCTTTTCCCTAATGACGAAATCAGGTCATTACTGAACGATAATGCAACTAGTATCCAATACTGATATTTCATACAAAAGTAAGGCAAATAGTAAACATAGCCATCTTGAGAGTTTGTATCACGTGTACAAGAGTTTTACTATTTCCTCTTTCTCAATTTATGTGATACGTTTTATTTAAAAAAAACAATTTGTAAATGACCTATTATTGTTCATCCTGTATTCCTAAGATACTTTGAAGAACTTGATAAGAAACAACAAAGTTTAAAGAACATTTTCAAAATTAGAAAACTAAAATCAGTAAGGAAATAAACTCAATAAACTCAGAAATAAATTAGAAACAATATACAAAATATTTTTCTTAAAAAGGAAAATCGAGCCCACTGAATACATAGTGTCTCCTTAAGGATATTATTCCCTTCAAATACCCGAGGTTGATGAAATATATCCTTTGAGGATAGAACGATCTTACTCACCGGTGTATTGGTACCTAAAACAACGATGTCAACAAACCACTCAGCGCAACAGTAAAGTACAATTAGAATACTAAATTTAATAGTAGTAGTAGTGGTGGTAGAAGAAGTCCAGAAAATTGGTTCTCTTAAAATGAGCGGAAATCACTCAATTTATAGAAAACAAAGGTAGTGTGAAAAGGTTCATATTGTGCCTAACCGAAAAGGTCACGACCCTTTGGAAAAGTCACAATCTTTCGAAAAGGTCACAACCTTTAATAAAAGTTACAACTTTTCATTTTCTATTCACACCTTTTAAAACCTAACAATCCCCCGCATGAATGGGGAATGACTCCAAGACAAAGAAACGGACAAGTGTGTGTACTTTACAAGAAAGAATTAATTGCATCTGGATAAGTAGGTTTCCCTTTGAACTTTCTGTAGTGAACATATGTCGAATATACTCGGTCAATAGGTAGATTTGATATCTTTGAACCGTCAAACTTTGATGTATACATAGACAGTGATGCATATGTTACACAATCAACCCTTTACTGTTTATGGTTCTTACGGTTGTGTTCGTTTCATCCATGAACACCTCTTGGTTTCATGAATGTATAGAGAAATGTGCTTTGGACAATCATCCTCTTTGAAACGGTTTACACTTCACACTTTCATAGGTGATTTCTAACCGTGTTATCGCGTAGATACATTATTTGGTCAAATCTGCCAAACTTAGCAAATCATTAAAAACTTTTAGCTATATTAACTCATTTACAAGCCTTAATGTTGTATCTTTGTTCCTGAGCATTGTCTTCATCATGAGAATGGATTGAGTTGGTTGACATGGTCAAACCGTCAGTCACAACTTTATTTTTATCCTTGAACATAACTCTTGGGATCTCCAGTCTGGGTAGAATTACCTCCACGATGACTTGTCCTAAGCCGTAAACTCATTCCCTTAGATGATCTTTCAACTTTCTCTCTATTTAGGCCTTTTTGTAAGTGGATCCGACATATTATCCTTTGACTTTACATAGTCAATTGTGATAATTCCACTAGAGAGTAGTTTTCTAACGGTATTATATTTATGTCTTATATGACGAGAACAAGAAAGCATGAATTTAGCAACAACTTTTTAGCAATAACTATAGTGTTGTTGCCTTATATCAATAAATTGCAACAACTTGATTTGATTGTTGGTATTTCTTGTAAATTTTAACCACAATATTTTTATTGTTGCCATATATTTTGATATTGTTGTTATATTCTATTTTTAATATAATAAATCTCAAATATAAGAAAATTGCAACAATATTTTTGCAACAACCATAATACTGTTGCCTAATTTAAATAAATTGCAACAATTTAATTAATTTATTGCTATCTTGTATAATATTTGGCAACAATAATTTTTTTTATTGCTAATGTACTTAACTTTGAGATAACTTATACAGGTTGTGCGCTGTTTTAATTTTCTTTTTCAATTTACCGCCAAAACAGAGCGCAGTCTTTTAATTTTCACCAAAATAACTCGGGGAAGTTCTCCAAATTTTAGCGGCCGGTTTAGTTTTTCCTGAAATGAAAGCTAGGTTCTTCAGTGAAAGCTAGGTTATGGGTAGTATCTGGTATGTTTTCTATTTACTTATTTAGTCACTTTTCACAAAGTTTGGTGAATTTTTCCCTATGATTATCTTATGATTTTAGTGTCTTTGATTATCGTCTTCTTGCGTATGAACCATTACAGCCTAAATTTACATAGTGAGACCAATATACAATTGTTTTGAACCTCTTGTCTGCACTTTTGATAATTTTCCTTCGCATTCAATTATGGTTATGTTAAATTTTCGTTAATTATGTTAAATTTTGAGTCTTTTTTGTTTATCTGAGCATTGTTGGTTAAGTCTTTGCTGGGTGTTTGTCAAATTTCCATCTTACTATCTTGAGTTAAAGTGTTACTTGGATCAATAGTGTGTAAAGCTATATTGTGTTTTCTTGAATATTCCTAATTGGGGTTATGAACTGACCGATTAAGAAGTCTTTTGTTTATGTGTACATATGTTTTTTCTTCTGGGTATTTGTAAATTCTATTAGTGATAAATGGATCAGTATTGCAAATATTTTTGTGGTTTCTGACTACATTGAGCTTTTTTCCTAATTTTAAAATTGACATCCTAGATAGTAATGACTTGAATATTGGGGTTTATTTTGAGGAAGAGTTGATCGGACGATTGTATCTTGTTTGGGAGCTAGCTACATTAGATTTATGATTATATTTGGTGAAGTCAATTATATCCATTTCAACTTTTTCGTCAAATATCAATCGGAAATGTTTGTTTTCCATTGACAAGTTAAATTGTCTTATAAGCTTTACCAAAATTCTCTGGCAATCTGAAAATCCATACTGATTTAGGGGTAAACTAGTTTTGTTCTATTAGTAAGTATCTTTTATTCCTTGAGTAGTGGATCTATCGGAATCAACTTCTCTACCTCTGAAGTAGAGGTAAGGTATGTCTACATTCTATCCTCCCAAACTCCAC
Organism: Solanum stenotomum; assembly: GCF_019186545.1. Classification (NCBI taxonomy): domain Eukaryota; kingdom Viridiplantae; phylum Streptophyta; class Magnoliopsida; order Solanales; family Solanaceae; genus Solanum; species Solanum stenotomum. The sequence goes on along the minus strand of NC_064288.1, from coordinate 1,586,680 downwards.
TTTGTGAGCTTATATTGAGTATGTTATTATTGTTGTTGTAGGCAATTAAGATTGTATTTTATTCTCAAACATTCGTATTAGTTTGTGAATCCTTCAAGGAAAGCAGCATGAATTAAAATAAAAATGGGCATTCTAAACGCATACCTTAGAGGGTCATAGAGAAACTAGTGCTTGGTGACTCAAGAGAGTTGGGGAAGTTGCAGGTCATCATTAATGGAGATCGAAAAGACTGAAATGTTATGAAAGAGTGGGTCGGACAATTGATCTCAAGGTACATTAATTGTTTGTTAAAATTACCAAAAGAAGAGAAAATGTCTAGCTTTCATGAGGCACTCATTCAACCCAATAACTCTTTTCAAATCAAGAGCAGTCTAATTATGATTTATGATGTGCTTGAAAGAGTTGGCATAAGAGAAATAGATGACCCTGACCAAGATTTGAACTAGGGATGCTTTGCAATCATAGCTAATTTGTTGAGAGAATTCACGAACTATATTAAGTATGCCATGGAGTGTGGGAAAAAGGTCAAAATAAGGTACGATAATGAAGGTTTGCTGGGTTTTTATCCGAAACTCAACTATATTAGGGAAGGACAGTGGGTGTGAGCTCATGTGCCACAGACTGTTTGTACAGGATAACTCTATCCAGCAAGGATAGAAAATATGAAAAGAAACAACTTAGTGTTTGTCTCTGTTGGTATTTAAACTTGAAATGGATAATGGCAGTAAACTTCATCGAATCAGCTGATCGTTGCGTGTAGATACCTTTCTTCTTTATCCAATTTAGGGTTTCGTGTTCCCAGGTTTTCCTATTTTTTTAGGGTTTAATTTGGTTTGATAGCTCATTTTTGGGTTTAAAATGGCTGATGCATTTGAAGAGGATGCTGAGAATACTGTTTCAATTGGAGAGTTTCTCCAAGATCTCGAAGAGCAAGAACTGGAGGAAGATTTGGTCTTAGGTGGTGATGAAGGCAAGGAGTGCACCTATAATAAAGGTTATATGAAGAGACATGCTATTTTTTCACACCAGATGGGAATGTTGGAGTATGCACAACTTGTAGCCTCTCTTGCCATGATGCTCATGAGATTTTGGAACTTTGGACGAAGAGAAACTTCAGGTGTAACTATGGAAATTCAAAGTTCGGGGAGTTCTTTTGCAAGCTTGATGCTAGAAAAGATGTTGAAAACACGAAGAATACATATAATCACAATTTCAAAGATTCATACTGCACATGTGTGCTGGCCATATCCTGATCATGATGTTGAAGACCAATTGGAGAATCTCCAATGTTGCATCTGTGAGGACTGGTTTCATGAGGAGCATCTTGGTCTTGAGTCCTCTGATATGGTTCCAAGGGATGACAAAGGGGAGCCTCAATTTGAGGATTTTATCTGCCAGGGGTGCGCAACTGTTTGTTCTTTTTTAAAGCTATATCCTGATTCTATCTTTGCACCAGTCCAGCAGCAAACTACTACAAATTCCTCAAGGTACAAGGAGGTGGTTAAAGATGCACCCTTGACTATGGGATCTTCTAAGGAGCTTAGCAACGAAAGTTCCTCAGTTAAGACTCATATAACCGATAATAATCTTAAAGAAGACTGCAACGGAAAGGCTGTTCTTCTTGGAGAAAATGCCACAAAAAACACTCTCCTTAACCAGCGTAACACAGTTGTTGGTCCTAGTACCAAATATGTTGTTGGACTGAATTTGTTAGAAGCTCCAATTAGCCTTGAGAAAAGCAAGTTCATGTTCCTTTCCAAAGACTGGAGAGAAGACCTTTGTAGGTGTCCAAATTGCACAGAATTCTACAAATAGAAAGGTCTTGCCTTCTTACTTGATAAAGAGGACGCCATTGCCGAATATGAGAAAATGGCAAAGCAAAAGAGAGAGCTGAACATGAGCAAGAATAGAGCGATGAGTTGCTTAATAATCTGGGCCATGTCGAGAAAATGGAGGTTTTGACCGGTATCGCTGACCTTAAAAATGAGATCGGTACCTACCTGGCATCCTTCGATCCATCAAAGCCAGTTACATCATTTTTGAGAATCTTTCCCAGAAGCGTAGGCGTATGTCTTGAGTTATCTTAAATGTTCAAGAAAGTAGCTCTACAACTACACATGTAGTGTAGTTAGTTTTACTGCTCAATGCTCCTTGTAAAATGTTCTATTTACAAGGAGAATTCTTAATGTTGCTTTATTACTATCTAACTTTAGCTTATCGTGTTGTGTTAGCTATAGTGAAACAATGCGATCATGTTAGTTGTTAAGCTCAACGAACTCCTTTGGGTTAGAAAGTATCTATTGAATAAAAATTTCCTGGTAAAAAAAAAAGAAAAAAAAACTTGAGACCTCATGATGCTTAATCAACTTCATTGACCACTAAGACACACCCTTGAGTGCTTGTTGTTTAGGCTTCTTAAGTAGTGAGAATGAGGACATGAGATACTACTCAATTCTATTATGTTCAGGTTTTCTAGTTCTTATTAGAATGTGAATTATTTGAATATAGTCAAAGTATATATGGTTCTGGATTGAAAAGATATAATAATATCTTATTGTGATCCATTTTGTGACATTAAATGGTATAATGTGATAATTAGAACTGGCTAGCTGTGTAAGTTTCTTCATTTATGAAATTTTGGGAGATGCTGGCGAGAGGTGTTTTATTTATAGCCGGAGCTAGAGAAAAAGTTGTGTATTTGGCAGAACCCAATAGCTTTTATCAAAACCTTATATTTGTGTTGCGAAATTCACTATATATGAATTTAATTTATCAAAACCTTGCGTAAGATACATTTGTTAGAAGGCAGAATTCATAAACTTAAATTTCTGACTTCACCTCTAGTCTTATTCAGTAAAGCGTTCCTTAGCGTGTTTGTTCTTCTATGTCTATAACTTGATATATCAACTTAATTAATTTTTCCAATTGCTTTCATGGAAGGACCATGGATATGTTGTTGCTTTGACAAGCAAAGACAATACAGGTCACCTTTAGAACCTGTAAGGCATGCCACTATGCCAGGAGTTATTTTCCTGGAGTATGGAAATGTTCAAGTAGCAAAATAAGTAATTCAGAGTGGTAAAATAGCAATTGTATTTGTTGAATCAATCAAAGGTGAAAGTGGCATATATAGTGCAACAAAAGAATTTTTACTAGCACTGAAGGTTGTCTATGATAGTGCATGTTCTCTTATGTATTTGATGAGGTAAAAAATTATACTGAGGCTTTTACTTATATTTTCTTTTATTAGATTCAGTGCGGCCTAGGAAGAAGTGGTTATTTTTGGCGCACGAAGCTTATAACAAATACCAAGATATTATTTGATTCTCTCTACTTTTAAAATTTGTATTTGTGTATTTATAATTTACTTTATCAAAATATAATTATATTTATCTTTTATTTGCAGGATGAAAATGCATAATTCAACAAAAGTGTCGTACAAGCTAAGTACTATTGGAAGAAGAGATTGTCACGCCCCGAGCTACCCCCGAGACGCGGACACGGGACCTAGGACCACAAGTGATCCCCAGCTAACCCTGCTGGCATGATCATGAGCATACTAAAGAAAATAAACTGATGCGGAAGTTAAATCATAAATAAACTGAAAGGATGGGGAATACCCATATACTGTAACTGAATATATCAAATCCGAGAGTTTAATACAAAAGAAATATCAAACTTAAGATACTAAGCTGAATTTAACTATGTCTGAAATAGGCCTCTAAACTAACTAGAAATGTTGGGACATGCCCCAACTTGATCTAGCAAAACTGAAACTAAAGACTAAAAGCGATAAAGATAAACATGTCACCAGTCCTCGAAGAATGAGGACTCACCACTGGTGCTGCTGAACTGAAGACTGGAAATCGATCTAAGCGTGATCTGGATACTGAGAACCTGAACCTACATCACGAGAAGATGTAGCGCACGTATGCGTCAGTACTTGAAAGGTACTGAGCATGCAGGATAGAGTAAAGCTGAAATAACATATAACTGAACAAAGCAATAAAGCAATGAAATAATCTGAACATGATATAGATACTGAAAATACTGAATACTGAGCTAACTGATGCAATGACCAAATTTATAACATGCTGAGACTGAATACTGACTGTACTGAAATATGGTCAATGCAATAGAGTCTGACTGAACTGTGGGAGCTACTAATAACCGACATAAAACCACATGAGCTAAATGTGGAGTCCGATGTATACGCCCCATCGAGAGGACCCAATATACCCTGCCAGAGGTATAGAGGCATGCTGGCGTGATCACTAAACTGATGTTGCCCACAGAGGGGACTTACACCTACGTGGCTCGTAGTTCTGGGACTATATGGGTACGCTGAAACCCTAGTCCAACTCGGTATTATGCTACTCCCAATGAATTAAGTGGTTAACTAGTTATGACTGAATTTCTGTAAATACTGGATAGCTCGAAACTGAACATGCAAACTGAGAATGCAACAATTAATCTGATAACGATGCATTCATAAACTGAGGCATGTAAAACTGAATACTGAAATATCTGACCTAGCATGTGTAATTCAAGAACTAAAGAAATACATAGCTAGGGTTCTGAAATTCATACGATAAACTGAGCAATAACATGATAATCTGATTTGGAACATTTAAATAGCTAATTCATGATAATCTGTTCAAATTCTAGAAACCCTAGGTCTGTTCATAATCATGGAATCAAGAATCTGACTGAATTCTAGGGACCTAATGGGCGAAAGGAACCCATTAGTGAAATCCCACATACCTGGTGACGAATTCCATGGAGAAATCTTTCAATTTCGGGGCTGGAACTGATAGAACCTTGCTGCGTTTCTTGACTTCTCTTCTCCTTTTAGCGTTCTAATTTTCTAAGTTTTGATTAATGATTTTAACTAAGGTAAGTTCTAGTTATGTTTCTAGGCTTAAACTAATTAAAACCTCATGATTTAAGGTCTAAACGACGTACCTTAGGGGTTAAACAAAATAGAAAAAGACCAAAAGACCCCTGAATTAACTGCTGTCGGAGTGACTGACGGAATGGACCTACGGTCCGTCGATTGGGTCCGTAGGTCGAGTCTGCCCGACAGGGCTTCACTAAAACGGGCTTAACTTTTTACTCGGAGGTCGGAATTTAGCAAACTTAGTGGCGTTGGAAAGATAATTCAATTATCTATCTAACCATCGGTCATCGGACACATAATTCATTTTGTGATAAGAGTTATGACCATCTGAAGTTGACCCATCAACAATTTTCAGCTAACTGGTTGCTGACCTTCATCTACGGTCAGACCTACGGACCGTGGATCAATTGACGGTCCGTGCTGGTCGACCGTAGTTTGTGTCAGAGGCTGGGTAAGGGAAGTCTCGATCCACGGACACAGACCACGGACCGTGGTCTGATCTACTGACCGTGGGTCTGTCCGTGAGTCGGGACTTGGCCAAATTTTCTGACTGAGTTCTGGGGAAGTTTTCTGTCACGGACCTACAGGACGGACCGTGAGTCCATCTACGGTCCGTGGATGGTGTCCGTGAGTGTCACTTGTAACACCAGAAATCTGAAATCTCTATTTTCGGATACAGGGTGTTACAGAGATTTTGAAAATTGCGTGTAGGATTAGAATATATATATATATATATATATATATACATAAGTATTTAGTTTTTTAGAAGGTGTACATATCTAGGACATCAATCTTATGTATTGACCTTTGCAAATTTATATAATTTTTAGTTTCAATATTTATTTAAATTTTAAAAAAGAAATGTGTATTGTGTATATAACAACTACTTAAAAATTGTTGCTAAAGGTGTATACAAATTTTTTTTTATTGCAACAAAAATTATCGTTGCTTAAAAGCCTTTCTAACAGAATAACAACTAACCATTTGCTAATTTTTGCAACAATTAATATTGTTGGTAAAAAGTTCAATTTGTGGCAACAACGAATTTTGTTGCAAAAATTTAAAAAGCCACAACTATTAGAATGTAAGGCAACAAGATTTTTGGTTGCGATAAGTCATTTTTGGTAACAATATATTTTGTTGTTGCAAAAACTTTTTGCATCAGCGTTTATTGCAACAACATGCAACAACTTTTGTATTGTTGCCAAAAGTACAAAAGTTATACATTGCTTATAGTGAGACTTTCCGTTATACATTGCTCCATGCCCTACCTATTGCATCTTGACTATCAAAGTGTATGCGTACTGATGCCAAAGGTTTGGGCCAAAAAAAATATCTATCAAGAAATTTCTGAGTTTTTCAACTTATTCACCGACCTTATCTAAAGCACCTAGCTCAGAGATCATTGTAGAGCTAGCAATAAATGTCTTTTTGGAAGATTTCGAAGAGACTGGTCCTCCACCAAGAGTAAATACATATTCACTCATGGATTTTACTTCATTTGATCCCGGTGATCCAATTAGCATCACTATATTCTTTCAATACTGCTGGATATTGTTATAATACAAGACATAGTTTTGAGTATATTTTAAATACCCCAAAACTCTTTTCATTGTCATCCAATGAGTTTGATTGGGATCACTCATGAAGTGACTCAGTTCATTAATAGCACATGCTATATCTGATCACGTACACTTTGTGATATACATCACACTTCCCAATACTTTAGCACAATTCAATTATGAGTAACTTTTGCCTTCACTTTTTTGAAATGCAAAGCTCACATTTATTGGAGTCATGCCAATATTGAAATCAAAATATTTGAACTAGTCAAGTACTTTTTCATGCAATGAGACCTGACAATGCTAAACATTATGCAGTTCTAAGGATTATTATACCTAAGATCGTATCAGCAACTCCAAGATCTTTCATATCAAACTTGCTTTCTAGCATTCGTTTAGTAGCATTTATGTCATTGGTGTCTCTATTGATGATCAACATGTCATCAATATACAAACAAAGAATGACCTTGTGATTTTAATGTAAACATATTTATCACTTTCATCATTCTTAAATCCATTTGCCAACATGGTTTGGTCAAATTTCTTATGTCATTGTTTGGGTGCTTGTTTTAGTCCATAAAGTGACTTAACAAGTTCACACACTTTCTTTTCTTTACCAGGAACCACAAAACCCTCGAGCCCTCCATGTAAATTTCTTCCTCCAATTCTCCATTTAAGAAAGTTGTTTTCATATTCATTTGATGAATTTGGAGGTCATATACCGCAACTAATAATATTAACATCCGAATGAATGTAATTCTAGTTACTGACAAGTATGTGTCGACAAGATCAAGACCTTGTTTTTTGTCTAAAGCCTTTGACAAAAAGTCTTTCTTTATATTTGTCAACAGTTCTATCAACTTTCATTTTCCTTATGAAGATTCACTTTGAACCCAAAGGTTTATTTCCTGGAGAAAGATCAACCAACTTCCAATAGGGTTGCTCAAGAATTAACCAATCTTACTATTGACACCATCTTTCCAAAAAGATGAATCCACATAAGACATGAAATGTTACAAAATGATATCTGAAGGTAGTAGATGTCTTTTGACATTTACTACGTGTATGAATCTCTTGATTAAGTACATTCTCCTTTTGTTCATTCCAAGGCCTTTTAGACCTTTAACTAGACTACTCAAGTCTAATTTTACAGTCCACAGTTCTTAGGTCTTATTTTATTCCTTTTAAGACTGGGACTTCAGCTAGACACCCCCACACTTTGAAATACTTCAAGTTGGATTTCCTTCCTTTTCATTTCTCTTATGGAATAGATTGTGTCCTGAACAAACAAAATTGTTTTCTTTCTGAAAAGACAAAACTTTTTGTTGTTCCCTTTTGCAGTAATGATAGTTCCTTCACACAAGTTTTGTGGTAAATCTGAACTTATAAATAATGCATCCATCATTTCTTTCAATGTTCAATTTTCCATTAGATTGAGGTGAATAGGGCAACAGTTCAATGGACAATTCCATTTTTCAAACATATTTCTGCAAAAGTAGATTTATACTCTCCATCCTTATCACTTCTTATCTTTTTCCCAACTGATTTTCAACTTAAATTTTATATTGTCTAGAAGTTTCTATTGCTTCATCCTTACCATTCAGTAAATAGACATAGTCGTTTCTAATGCAATTGTCAATGGAAGTTATGAGATACTCTTTTTCTGCCACAAAATGGTGTTGACTTCATATCACAAATATCACAAATGCTAGAGTAAATCAACTCTAAGAGATTAGAATTCCTTTCAACAGATTTATAAGAATGCTCAACATACTTAGATTCACACAAACTTGACATTTTTATTTATTGCACTCAAAGTTAGACAAAACTTCTAAGTTGATCAGTTTTTCTTACAAAGTTTTGTAATTGACATGTCCCAAGTGTTTATGTCACAAATAGTTTGACTCAAGTAGTAAGAACAAATAAAAATATTGAGTTTGAAAAGCTCTCCGCGAGGTAGCTTTTTCTCACAAATATTTGTTCCTATTTCTTACAATTTTGTGTGATACAAACATTGTTTAAAGTCATTACCTTGTACAATGTCCTTTCCATGAACAAAGTTTCATCGGGTCCAATAAATGCAATATAATTCAAATGCTTCTTTTACAAAACATGACAAATGACTATTCACCAATATTCATGTCTATATAAATAGTTATATTTAATAGACATATCTTTTCATGAAAAATCACAACACTTTAAGTGACACTTTTTCATAAAAGAATACAATCATTTTGAACAAGTATACATATAATTTGATAATTTCATACTAGTCATACCATATATATTAGTAAAAGAGAAACTCAACGGCCACAATATCAAATATACTCCAAGAATTTTTTGGGTCTAACATAATACAAAAGTATCATCGAATTTCATATCTTGTGCTCCAAATTTAAATCAGACACTAAGTCTAATTTTATCTTTGTAATAGGCAAAGAACTCCCCACATTTTAAATATGATCTCAAAAATATTTTTCAAATAGTTGAAAATAATTTTTCCACATATTTTTTCATACAATCAAAATGTCATTGGCAGCATGATACCTCTTTTGGAAATATTATTCTACGAAAGAATTATAGTGCTTCAATTCTCTTTGACAATTTTTAAATATTGTCAAAGTTCACTCCATAGAGGCACCTATTGCAGGCACAAAATCACACACTTTAAGTCACAATCTTTTTCTTTTCTATCACAGTTAGACTTACCACTTAGTATTTAGAATACTAACAATAAAGACAAAAAAAATTTGTACAATAAATTATGTACAATTTGTTTCTATTTAACAATGAAGTTTGTAGAAAATCAAAAGTACAACACAGACTTATTAGGTGAAGTTTTGATATTTTTCAAACCAATTGGATAGTCCAATTTATCTAGAGTAGAAAACTATAAAAGTTTTTAATCTACAACAATCAGACACAATCAAATTTCACACAGAGTACAAAACTACAAAAGTATTTTTTTCTCCAAACAGAATAAAGCATATTCTTAGATTATCACATATAAATGCTTTTGTTTTCGAATAGTCTTCCAACTATAACATTCTGACATACTATTTTATCAAACAAAAATGTGCATCTCTCATTCTGCAAACTAAAGAATTTTAAAGGCAACACTATTTGCCAAGTAAAATTTATTTCAAAACATATGGTTTGCAAATCTTTTTCCAAAGATACACATGAAAAATATCAAAAGAATTAACTTTTATAAACTATTTTCCTCCTTAGATAAATAATAAGAAGTTTACCTGTAATCTTTAACCGAACTACCACCAATTTTTCTGCTACATTCTCAATTCGATCTTGCTAAACAAGGCACCAAATTCTGAAGAAGTAGTGCATTAATCTTCTACTTCCATGATCTGTTTCTCTCAATCACTAGGATACAAGAAATACAAACAGTATAAGAATTTCCTTAAGATTGTTTTTCATCTTGTATTCCTAAGATACTTTGAAGAACTTGATAAGAAACAACAAAGTTTAAAGAGTATTTTCAAAACTAGAAAATTAAAACCAGTGGAGAAAATAAACTCAAGAATAGATTAGAAACAATATACAGAATAGTTTTCTTAAAGAAGAAAATTGATCCCACTGAATGCACAGTGTCCCCTTAAGAAAATTATTCCCCTCAAGTACATGAGGTTAATGGAATATATCCTCCCAAGATAGAATGATCTTACTCACCGGTGTATTGATACTTAAAACCATGGTGTCAGCGAACCACTCAACGGCAGTAAAGTACACTTAATAGTAGTAGTAGTAGTAGTAGAAGAAGTCTAGAAAATTGATTCTCTTTAAATGAGAGGAAACCCCTCAATTTCTAGAAAACAAAGGGTAGTGTGAAAAGGTTCTTATTGTGCCTTACCGGAAAGGTCACAACCCTTTGTAAAAGTCACAATCTTTCGGAAAGGTCACAACCCTTTGTAAAAGTCACAATCTTTCGGAAAGGTCACAACCTTTCATAAAAGTCACAACTTTTCATAAAAGTCACAACTCTTCATTTTCCATTCACACCTTTTAAAACCCAACACCTTCTTAATCAGTTCTCTCGATATTTTGTTTCATGTTTTCCCCATTTGTAAAGTGATGAATTCTCCAAACATGTTGTTGATCCACAACAGAAGGGGAAAAAGAACAAATTAACTTAAGTAATAATGCTAACTTCCATTAATTGAGATACAAATGAGAATACACTCTTTAATAAGTTGAACTAGAGCACACACATCTTCACAACAATTACATAACATTTTCATACTACAACTTCTTCAGCTCAACAATTTATTTATTGTTCCTAGTAGTACTACTAGTACTAATTAATATTAATGTCAAACTTTTCTTGAAATAGGGGTGAGGTGGGGGTGTCCGCTTGGAATCATGGGAACAATCTACGGAAACAGACACGTCGGTGGATCAACCAGAATAGAATCAGGAAATGTGCCGCTTGCTATTCAAGTAGCACCCGGGTGGGGGGTCTTAATTACTTTTTAAGTTAGACATGTAAGGCTTGATAAGTTTAATAAGTGAGCCTTGAAGATGAAGTGACATGACTTGATTAGTAGAACCAACCAATAGCCCCCCAATAAAAATAGCAGGAAACATGAATGAACTATTGACACCCATCCTTATTAGGGCCTTTTCCATTTCTTTTCCATCAGACTCATGATCAATTTCACAAACATATGGAATTACACCAAGATCTTGAAATAATATACTCACTGCATAACTCAAACAACATGTACTCTTGCTAAAAATCACCACTCCATGTTCTCTAGTCATTCTTTGTACCTTCTCCATATATTTTTTGACAAAAATTAGATGAAGCAACTAGCCAAAAAAAGAGAAATAAAAGGATTTTTATTTCACAAGCTCAAAGATAGATAGGCTAGGCTGCTTGCTTGAAAATAGGGGTGGGCGTGGTGAGTCTATTTATAGTTATAAATAAATGAATAAAGAAAAGAACCTTTCAAAAGATTTGTGATCGTTATTTAGATTCTTTAAAAAAAAAGATCCTACTACTACTATTTTGTTCCACATATAAAGGCCAAGTTGGAAGAACATATATTCTATGTGGTTATGCATGCACGTTTTTCATGAAATTTAAGTTATATACATTATTAATATAAAAAATACTTGTATGTTTTATATCTATTTGTTGTAGCAGGTGATAACACCATTTTTTGGACTATAGATTTATTTTCCATTCATGAGCCCACTTTGGTTTGTAGAAGTGGAATTTCTCTCTCATATTCTATTAGTGTTGCTTAAAAGTCTTTCTGGATTTGTGTGCTCCTAATTTAATATTTAGAAAAACTTATTGAATTATGAGGGAATATCTCATTAAGGATAATATCGTAGATATGTTTTGAGCTTTCAAAAAATTTCTATAATTTTCGAGGATCAAATATTTTTCTATAACATTTCCAATAAGGATGGCATAAAAAGTGTTTCATTCTCTTTTTTGAGATTAAATTTATACGGTCAGTCAAATAGATTATATATAATATAATCTTGAATATTAATTCCACACACTTACCAAAATGAGTCAAGATTTGTGAGCTTTATTTAGATGCTTTGAAAAAAAAAAAAAAGATCCTACTACTACTATTTTGTTCCACATATAAAGGGCTAGTTGGAAGAACATATATTCTATGTGGTCATGCATGCATATTTTTAATGAAATTTAAGTTATATACATTATCGATATAAAAAATACTTATACGTTGTATATTTATTTGTTGTAGCAGGTGATAACACCATTTTATTGGACTATAGATTTAGTTTTCCCTTCATGAGCCCACTTTGGTTTGTAGAAAATAAATTTGTTTCTCTCATATTCTATTAGTGTTGAGTTTTGTTCTTAAAAGTCTTTCTTAATTTGCGTGCTCCTAATTTAATATTTAGAAAAACTTATTGAATTTTGAGGGAATATCTCATTAAGTACAATATCGTAGATATGTTTTAAGCTTTCAAAAATTTTCTATAACTTTCAAGATCAAATATTTTTCTATAACATTTCCAATAAGGATAACATAAAAAGTGTTTCATTCTCTTTTTTGAGATTAAATTTATACGGTCAGTCAAATACATTATATATAATATAATCTCAAATTTAATCTTGAATATTTCACTTTTACCAAAATGATTCAAGATTTAATTGTCAATCAACTAGGAATTATTCCACTAATCTACAACTAATTAAGTAATAAACAATATATTACTCACTACATGAATAAGTATAAAAGACTACACAAACAATAGCAGGTAAAAAGATAGGAGGGTGGCGGTGGCGGTAATCACTAATTATTTCTCAGAAACAAAGAAATGACTCGTGTTGTTTCTCAGAGAACATAAAATAAGCAAAATTTTGATAAACAAAATTTGAAACTAAAAAGTTTGTGATTGATAAATAAACTGATAAAAATAAGAAAATGTAACATGATAATGGAAAAATGAAAAGTGTCTCGATCATACATGAATAAATACTAAATAAGTAATCTTGGAGAGATCAAGCTTTCTGTGTAAGTGAACCCATTCTGAAATTTACCTCTAGGCAATAATGTAAAGGGTCCTCTTTGTGTCCTAAAGTTACTGTCCATACCTCGTAAATGTGCACACCAGAATAATATTTCACCATTTGCAAACCTATATTTTGGCATGGTTTTAAGAAGATAACGATCTTCTATAGATAATATTGCATTCCAAGATTCCTTGAGATTATAATCTCTCATTACCCATACCTTAAAAGTACGGATACCCTGATCATACGTATTAGAATAAGCACAAAGCATTCCGTCCAATATAGAAATGTCAATCTTACGTGTGTTCAACAAGCATATTTCCTCTGGCAATGATATCTCTCCATACACTTCATGAGAAATATTAAATGAAATCACAAAGTAAGTTTTTGAATAAAAACCAATCCAATGAAACGCCCCACGTATAAATGCCAAAGAATCCATAGCAGACACCTTNTACCTTAAAAGTACGGATACCCTGATCATACGTATTAGAATAAGCACAAAGCATTCCTTCCAATATAGAAATGTCAATCTTACGTGTGTTCAACAAGCATATTTCCTCTGGCAATGATATCTCTCCATACACTTCATGAGAAATATTAAATGAAACCACAAAGTAAGTTTTTGAATAAAAACCAATCCAATGAAATGCCCCACGTATAAATGCCAAAGAATCCATGGCTGACACCTTATTGCCAGTGACACGAGGATGTTCACCAATTTTTCGCCAAGAATTATTTTTTAGTGTGAAAATTTCACCAGACACTTTGTGACCACCAAATTCATTCCCCTCGATTTTTAGAATCTTATAATCACCACTTGAATCAAGACTCAATCCCAAACATGAAAATAATCCCACTGAAAATTCTGGAATGGGAAGTACCATTGATTCTCTCGTTGAGGGATTCCATAACAAAAGTTTGTTGTGCTCAACAGTTTTTTCAAACACATAAATAATAAACAAGCCATCACAACCATTATAGATCGTAAAAAACTCTGGTTCAATGTTTAGAGGAAAATTTAGTATATGTGTATCCTCAACCAACTGAGCCGGCGATAAAGAACAAGAGTATATGGGATAGTTAAGTTCCCCAAGGCATTGTTGGTAAAATAGAAAACTTTGAGAATTCTGATCATTCTTTGCATGGTTGAGATGTCTCATCTTAAAGTACGGTTCATCAATTAATATTTTCCAAAATTTTGAAACACATTTAAATCGAAGAACAGACTTTACAGGTAACCTGCTGATGATGTCACTAAGTATGCCCTCTTCCAAGTAAACTTTCATGGCCTAAATAGGACAAAAATATGTTGTTAAGACACTTGGCTTACTCTTAAAATTTTCAAATATTAATACCATTTCAATCAAAGATATAAAAAAGATGAACCTAATTTTTTTTTCCTATTAACTATTAACAAACATACGGAGTAATAAAATTTAGAAAAATTTCTTACTTCTTTTCTTTGTTTAGTAGGTACGTAAATGATGTTAAACCAAAAAGCATCTACACATACATATAAAGCAGGGAATGAAAAAACAGATGTGACATCTTTTATGGATGAGGATTAGTGTTTTTCAAGCAAATTAAACATTTTCTTTCCTACCAAACACAACCAAAGTTTAAAACATTTTTGACAATTGAAATAAATTAAATTGGGAAGAAAAATCTGTTTGTAATAGCAACAAAACGCACATAGAATCTAAGTCAAATTAATAACAAATTCCAATAAATGAACTCAATTGATGTACTGTGAACTCACCTGATCTAGAATATCCGTTGGATTTGCTTTCTTTGAAGGCTCCAAAACTATTTGTCATGCATTTAAAATTAAAAAAAATTTAGCTCGAACACGATTATTATTAAAGAAAATTAAAACACACACAACAGAAATAAACATATACCTTTAGGATTTTGATTGGGAAATTTTAATTTCTTTTTTCGTTGGCGATTCACCATCTTCAGAGCTTTGATTTGAATGTTACAATTTGTTCTTTTTTTTAATGTATTGATAGGATTTGTATGTTTGGTGGCCTTATTTATAGGCCAATTCTATCTGTTTATGGAAAAAATATAAATATACTACCAAAGAGAGAAATTTTTATAATCTATCCAAATTAGTAGTATCCAACAAAAAGTAACACTATATTATTTTCCTTTAATATCCATCTTCCATATTTAAAATTATAATATTTAATTTAAAATGTAATGTTTATTTTGAAACTATAATATTAAATTAAAGAATACAATATACAATTCAAAAGTAAAATATTCAATGAAGTAGATTATATAATTTAAAACTACAGTATTCAACTCGAAAATACAATATTCAAATAAAAATTATCATAGACATCTCCATTTTATCCTCTTTCATTCCATTTGTATATATCTCTCTATTTCATTCCATATGTGTATCTCTCATTTAGTTTATCTTCTCTTTTATTCCATTCTCTAAATCGATTTAATTGAAAATAATATTTATAAGAATATCTCTTTCTTTTATCAATTTTCACTAAAAATGTGTGATGTATCAATTTTATAGTAGACTAACATGATGTATCTCAAATAAACGGGATATAATATATATATATATATATATATACTAGAATGGGAAGTCAGTGCTAAGCACGGGTCCAACATGTTAAATCTTGATAAAGGAAAATTTATATATGCAAAAGAAGTATCATAATGAAACTCATACCATTTAGGGCTCATTCAGGGCAGACACAAATATTTAGGGGAATCTATGTAGCTTATTAGTTAACAATCTGTACTCCCATCTTGTTGGTGAGAATTTGATTCTCCATAATGTAATTCCCTCCCCGATTTGCCTTTTCCCAGCCCCCAATGTTTTTTTTTTTTAAAAAAAATAATCATTTAAGGGAGCATAATGGTATTTAAGCACTTTGTGCTAAGGAATAAGAAATTCATGTTAGCATATTTTTTAAAAAAATAATTCATGTTTGCACGTTTAGACTTAGAAATATACCATTGGGGAGGAGTAGTAAAAACATCTTAACTCTCATCTTTAAGGAGTAAAATATTAGTCATATATATAGAAGAGATCTCTATATATAATAGCTTGTCCAATGACCACCAATGTAACATCTCGCAATTTGAACTAGCTAGGAAGAAGCTTATAATTGGAAATAGTCAAAAAAAATTTAAGAATTAAAATTTGGAAATTTAGTTAAGTTAGGAAAAGTGAGTTTGTGGTCAACTTCAAACAACCATAACTTCTAGCTCAGGATGAGTTAGGTGTAGTTCCAGATATAGTTGTACAACACTTGGAATGATCTTTCCAACGCCGCCGAGTTTGCGCGATTCTGAGTTCGTATGAGTAAGTTATACCCTTTGAAAGTTGGGTTGTTGGATTAAGGAAAGACCAAATCCGGATTTTTGAAGGGTAATTTGGTCTTTTCCTTACCCTTTTATTTTAATTCGATTTTGGTAATTACTTAGGGGTCTAAACTGAACTTAGTCAGTTTACGCTTTTGGAAAAAGAGTTAGGGTTTTGAGAGAAGAGTAAAGAAGAGGAGAAAAGGAGAAGAACGTTCAAGATCCGTCAAAATCGTCATGATTTTCTTGTGGATTTCGTCGGGGGTGATCCCTACAAGGTATGTGAGATCACATAGCATTGGGTTAATTCTCCCACGCGCCAATCATGATTTATTTCAGTGAATTTAAGTTCTTGAAAGCTTAGAAATTGTGTTCTTGGTGGGTTTGTTGAAGTTCCATTAAATTCTTGTTTCGTTGAAGAGTTGATTGATCCGAATCTATAGTTGTAGGTTCGATTTTGAGTAGAATCTGATGTACTTCGAACATTTATTCGATTCAAGTAATTGGTGAAAGAATCCATGGGGTTTAAAGGGTTTAGAACTGGAAAACGAAGAAGAAATTTCGTCGGTCGAAATTTGACACTTCCTCCGCCTCGCGGAGCCATTCCCCGGATCTGGGAATTTTTGTTTCGCGTCACGGAATTGTCACGAAGCGTTCTGCCTCAAAAGTCATTTTTGAAACTAAATTTTA
Organism: Solanum stenotomum; assembly: GCF_019186545.1. NCBI lineage: Eukaryota > Viridiplantae > Streptophyta > Magnoliopsida > Solanales > Solanaceae > Solanum > Solanum stenotomum. The sequence goes on along the minus strand of NC_064288.1, from coordinate 1,569,669 downwards.
AAAGCTTCTTCGCGTCACGGACCCACCCTTAAATATTGATTTTCGGTCATTTCACATGTTTAGCTATCTAAAATCATTCTTAAACATCATGAGATCTTTCCAATCATAAACCACGATCCTTGAATCCATAATTCAATTCAAGGACCAGTTAAGAGTCAAGTCAAGAGTAGTTAAGATCAAAGTCAAGAGTCAAGTTAAGGGAAGTCCTTCAATGTTTTCCAAAAGTCTTTGGTAAACATTTTAACTGAAGACTTAAGTTTTGAGTTCAGTAAAGAATAAAGTTGAAGTTCTTTTCTTCAAAAATTATATGGGGACTAAGTATTCCCAAAGAGATTTAAAATGTTTTCACATTTAAACAAGAAAGGAAAACCTTGAATTCCAAAGAGCCTTTGAGCTAGCTTTTAGAAAAGAGTAAATGCTTTCATAATTAAGCAAGAGGGGAAACTTTGATTTCCAAGATAGCCTTTGAGCTAAGTTTTGAACAATTATCTCAAATCACAGAAAGAAATATGTTTTAAACATAAAGAGATAGTATCATATTTTGGGAGTAGTATTGAGCACCGATATGGGGACGAGCTTGAGTTCAGATAACTCATGTCTCCATAAACCATGTAGTCATCATGGGTAGAAAAGGGTCACACTTTTTAGATGAATCCTTTTCGCATAGACTAGTGGATCCACTTAGTAGTTCAGGTCCTATACCTTTGGTTGGGTATAGGATGCACTGGCAGCGTGAGGTAGATCGATGTATCATCACTATAGCTCTTAAGTGATGGTTGTCGATTAGAGAAACCCCCACAACAGTAATTGCATGGTTTCTGAAGGGGTTCTGCTTAGTATGAATGGGGGTATGGGACTTCATTCATGCATTGCACAAGTAGACTTTGAGAGGGAGCATGGTATGTCTTTTATGATATTATGACTATGAGTTGACATTATGTTGTAAACAGTTTTCCTTTTTCTTTATATTGCACTTGTTTTAAACTACTTTATAATGAAATGAGTTCAGTTAAGTATTCATGAGTTCAGAAGAGTCAAGGTAAGTAGTTCTTTCAGAATCATTTCAAGCCTATGTTATATTCAGCATTCCAACTCGCATACTCGTACATTCAATGTAATGATGTCAGTTGGCCAGCATCGTCTTATAATGCATACACAAGTAACCAAGATCATCATCCAGCGCGCCGTTGATCCAGTGAGCAATTCAGAGTCAGTTGGTGAGCCTCCTTGCATTGCAGAGGACTTCTTTTCATTGTTTTAAGTTTTATTTTTAGTTGTTAGGATGATCGGGGGTTTGTCCCTGAAACACCCCGTATCCGAAAATAGAGATTTCAAATTTTCTGGTGTTACAGGTGGCACTCACGGACACCATCCACGGACCGTAGATGGACTCACAGTCCGTCCTGCAGGTCCGTGGTTCGTGACAGAAAACTTCCCCAGAACTCAGTCAGAAAATTTGGCTAAGTGTTGACCCATGGCCGGACTTACGGTCCGTAAGTCAGGTCACGGACCGTAGTTCGTGTCTGTGGATCGATGCCCCAAAAGCCCAGCTTCAGTCCTAAACTACGGTTGACCAGCACGGACCGTCGTTCGATCCACGGTCCGTAGGTCTGACCGTAGATCGAAGGTCAACAGCCAGTTAGCTGAAAATTCTGATGGGTCAACTTCAGATGGTCATAACTTTTAGCACAAAATGAATTATGTGTCCCATGACCTATGGTTAGATAGATAATTGAATTATCTTTCCAACGCCACCGAGTTTGCTAAATTCCGACCTCCGAGTAAAAAGTTATGCTCGTTTTAGTGAAGGCCTGTCGAGCAGGCTTGACTTACGGACGCAATCTACGGACCGTAGATTGACCTACGGCCCGTAGGTCCAATCCGTAGGTCACTCCGACAGCAGTTAATTCAGGGGTCTTTTGGTCTTTTCCTATTTCGTTTAACCCCTAAGATACGTCGTTTAGACCCTAAATCATGAGGTTTTAATTAGTTTAAGCCTAGAAACATAACTAGAACTTACCTAAGTCAAATTCATTAATCAAAACTTAGAAAATTAGAAGCAAGAGAGGAGAAAAAGGTCAAGAACCCTAGTTCAAGAACGCAGCGAGGTTTCTTCAGTTCCAGCCCCGAAATCGAAAGATTTCTCCGTGGAATTCGTCACCAGGTATGTGGGATTTCACTAGTGGGTTCCTTTCGCCCATTAGGTCCCTAGAATTCAGTCAGATTCTTGATTCCATGATTATGAACAGACCTAGGGTTTCTAGAATTAGAGCAGATCATCATGAATTAGTTATTTAAATGTTCCAAATCAGATTATCATGTTATTACTCAGTTTATCGCATGAATTTCAGAACCCTAGCTATGTATTTCTTTAGTTCTTGAATTACACATGCTAGGTCAGATATTTCAGTATTCAGTTTTACATGCCTCAGTTTATAAATGCATCATTATCAGATTAATTATTGCATTTTTAGTTTGCATGTTCAGTTTCGAGCTATTCAGTATTTACAGAAATTCAGTCATAACCAGTTAACCATTTAATTCATTGGGAGTAGCATAATACCGAGTTGGACTAGGGTTTCAGCGTACCCATATAGTCCCAGAACTACGAGCCACGTAGGTGTAAGTCCCCTCTGTGGGCAACATCAGTTTAGTGATCACGCCAGCATGTCTCTATACCTCTGGCAGGGTATATTGGGTCCTCTCGATGGGGCGTATACGTCGGACTCCAAATTTAGCTCATGTGGTTTTATGTCGGTTATTAGTAGCTCCCACAGTTCAGTCAGACTCTATTGCATTAACCATATTTTAGTACAGTCAGTATTCAGTCTCAGCATGTTATAAATTTGGTCATTGCATTCATTTAGCTCAGTATTCAGTATTTCAGTATCTATATCATGTTCAGATTATATCATTGCTCAATATGCTTTGTTCAGTTATATGCTCTTTCAGCTTTACTCCATCATGCATGCTCAGTACCCTTCAAGTACTGACGCATACGTGCGCTACATCTTCTCGTGATGTAGGTTCAGGTTCTCAGCATCCAGATCACGCTTAGATCGGTTCCCGATCTCCAGTTCAGCAGAATCAGTGGTGAGTCCTCATTCTCCGAGGACAATAGTCATGAGTTCTTTTCAGTATTTTAGTCCTTTAGTTTCAGTTTTGCTAGACTTAGCTGGGGCCTGTCCCAGTATTTCTAGTCAATTTAGAGGCTTATTTCAGACATAGTTAGATTCAACTTAGTGTTTTGAGTTTGATATTTCTTTTGTATTAAACTCTCAGATTTGATATATTCAGCTATAGTATATGGGTATTCCCCATCTTTTCAAATTTAATTATGAATTAGCTTCCACATCAGTTTATTATCTTTAGTATGCTCAGGATCATGCCAGCAGGGTTAGCTTGGGATCACTTGTGGTCCTAGGTCCCGTGTCCGCGTCTTGGGGGTAGCTCGGGGCGTGACAGTCCCAACATCCATCTCAGTTATTAGAGGTTTCATAGATAGACAACTAGTAGTTAGTTGTCTTTACATTGTCATTTATTATGTACTAAGACTTGAGTTGCCATTTTGGTTAAGTTGAATGTTTTATCTTTAAAAAGTTCTAAGTTATCTTTTAAATAGTTGAGTAAGTGCATTTTAATCCTTGTATTAATGCTTTAAGTCTTCCACTGAGTTAAGTAACTCAGGCCAAGAGTTTGCTTGAGGCCAGCAATGATCTTCGAGTACCAGTCCCGCCCAGGGTGTAGGCTCGGGGAGTGACAAGCAATATATGTTTACTATTCTATCCATTCTAAAATACAATTGCCGACTAAGTTGTTCAGACTCTTCAAATATTTTGTCGCACCCATGTCGGATCTTTAAAAAATACATTATTTTTTAAGGACACGACACGTACCCATTGATATTTTTGATTAGTCTACGCAACATAGATTGTCGAGATCTAATATGTAATAGCATTACATTAAAAGTCACTCTCTTACAACAAATATTTCTAAGACTTCACATATTGAAATATATATTTATATAGACCTTTTGAGGTTTCAACTCAACACCTTCCACCATCTCCAAATGTAAAAGGAGATAGTATTAGTGTTTCTCTTACTCTTCACATTCACAACACAATGAGCATTAGAACTGAATGTAATATTATGTATTGTAATGATCGGGTTCCGTTGTTATAGAAAAGCCAACGGAGAAAAATTTTGGGTCGAAAAACTTTTTCGCAGTAATTTGAAATTTCCCAACCTAGTCCAGATTTGAACGAAATCGGAGTCATTAAGGTGTAGGAAAATCTGGTAACAACCGGGTGGGTTAATTATGATTTTGATTACATGAGTAGTTAGATAAGTCGTTAAGGAATTCGTACGACTTTACGGAATTGAATTCGGGTGAGTGGAAATCCAGGAATCGATCTTAGCGTGAACGGTATTTTCTGAGCGTCGTTGGTTAAAGGTGTGTTGTGAAGTGGGGGTCTTGGAATTATTAAAATAGCTCATTGTTTCATGCAAGCCGCTTTGGCAGTGGTTTTTGTCGCTCTGGCGGTGCCGTTGAAGCGAGGTGAGGGTCGTTGCGGCGGGCCAGACACGACTTAAAGTCGTAAAGAAACCCCTAAACGACCTTATTCTGTACTTTTCAATTTTTAGAGCTAAGGAACGAACCCCAGGCGACTCTTGATAGTTTTCCACCATTCTTGAGGCTAAAGGTAAGTTTTTCACTCCCCGAATCTATTTTTCGATACATAGAATGTAATAGAATGGGTAATTATCGATGGGGGAGGGTTTTAATTTAGAAACTATGGTGGAAAAAGCCCTAGTTTGGATACTTGGGATCATAAGTATGATCTAGGGTTCATAGAATTGTTAGTAATCCGGGTAATTAGTGAGTGTCTATTGATTCCCGTATTGTATTGATTGTTTATAGACCAAGAACAAGTGGACCAAATCCGGAAAGGGAAGGATCAAGTTTCTTAGGGTTTCAAGCTTGTTTCGAGGTAGGTGATGGTTGTGATTCTATGATTGTGTGATGTATGTTTGCTCTTGCTTCATTATGATACTTGTATGTATGTGAATGTTGCATTATTGATCACACTTGTTGTAAATGAGATAGAGGAATGATGAATGTCATGAATCATGACTAAATGACATGAACTTGAGAAGATACTTGTGATTGTGATTGTGATTGTGGTGTGTTGAATGGATCGGTTGTCACGTTTCGACATAACTAATTGGGATCAATTGCCACGTTTCGGCATAATTATGGGATCAATTGCCATGTTTCGACATAAACATTGGATCGGGTACCACATTCTGGTATACTAACTGTTTGGGTATGGGTTCCATGAGAGGACCAATGACTTGTCATAATTGTGTATCTTGAGAATTGTGAAGTTGTTCGTTGTTCATAAATGTTGATAATATTGTTTATGTTCGATATATGCATGTGATTATATTGTTGTAATGACTTATATATGTTGCACTTAGTGGGATAGTCGTGTGATCTTACCAGTACATTGTGATTGTATACTGATACTGCACTTGCTCTTTCTTTGTTGAGTACAGGGCATCTTCAAGCGGCTATTCACAAACCTCACTTAGAAGATCAGTGATCGTTCGAATTCAAGGGTGAGCCAATTCTTCCGGGCTACCATGGGTTCTCTTTCGTCTATGTCCACCATTTCGGACTTAGACTTCTCTAGTTAGTTATTATTAGTTCATTAGTTTGGGGTTGTATCCCTTCTTGTTTAGACTTATGTTGAACTTCAGATGTTTTGGTACATTGACTTTCAGGTTCTAGGTTATTTCTTCTGCATTGTTTAGTTCGTTGTTAGACTTTTGTTGGAGTTTATGGGAACTCCCTATTTTCCTTCCTTAGTATTTAACTTGCTTCCGTAACTTAAATGCTTTAGTTTTGAATTAGTTGCTTAGTTTGGATTGTAGTAATAGTTCTCCCACCGGAGGGTTAGTGTGGGTGTCAATCACGATGGTCTAAATCGTGACATGTATTGTGAGGAACTCAGTTATAAACTTTTGTTAGAAGAGTCTTCACTCAGTTTACATGATGCAAATATAAGAATTCTCAAGAAAGAAAAAAGGTATGACATCCACAATCTCCCTATGTTTAAATTTCCGAGATCAGAAATAACAAACATGAAGTTAGTTATTTCCTTTTAAATGCATGTCAAAATTAGATAAAATTTCAAGCATGCATGTACAAATGTAGCAAGAAATTATTCAAAACAACATAAATTTCAAAATCAAGGAAATCTAGAACTGGAAACCTAAACAGATAAGGAAAAGCACAAAGAATCAGGGGAGCAAACTTATCAAACAGACAAACAGAGCATAGGGTAGAAAATTGTATAAGCCAGTTGAATATAAAATCAGAAAAAAATGAATTTTATGAAAGAATTATGAACATAAAAAAAGAGAGAATTGGAATAGTGAAGACATTGAAAATTGTAGGGAATTATTTGTATCTAAAATATTGAAACACATGCAATCCACATGTTGATTCAACAATAAGTAGGCCAAACATATGTAGTACAATTCATGATCCCTTTTGTACAATTTAATAGTGCAATATTGGTACGCCTCAACTCACTTCTAGTAAGGAATAATATATATATATATATATGTGCATTCATATTATTTCAGTTATGCATATATTGATCAGATGTAAATAATACTGTCGCAAGCAAACTTTGAAGGAAAAAAAAATTAAAGTTAATAATCATGGTCATTTTCCTTACGATAATAATAATTTTTTATATGATACGTGCCAATAATAAAAACAATAAAATATATGATGAAATTTCAAATAAAAAAATTGTCATGATTCAAAATCGAATCATAATGACACCTATCATATCTCCTGATTGGTAAGTCTATCCCCTTTCATGATATATATAAGCTCATAAAATAAATTCAGCGGTAAGTTGAACGATAATGCAACTAGTATCAAATCCTGATATTTCATATATATAAGACAAAATAATAAACATAACCATCTTAATTAAGAGTTTGTGTCACGTGTACAAGAGTTTTATTACTCCCTCTGTTCCAATTATATGACATATTTCATTTTTCGAGAGTCAAACAGTTTAAGTTTTGACCAGAATTTTGCGTGTGAGATCTTTCAATTTTTTTTTGAAATAAAATTCTAAATTACGTAAAAAGTATTATTAGGATCAACGAGTGTTATTAGTATCAGGATCTACATCAGAAAAGATATAACAAGTATCGAGTGAGTACAAAATTACTAGTACTCAGTAAGCATCATAGACTAATATTCGAGCTTTAGTAGTAGTTATATCGTGTAAAGATCCTACTACTACAATTTTGGTCCACATATTACGGGCAAGTTGGACGAATATATATATTCTATGTCCTCTTGAAAGTGAATATATACAGTTGATGTGTTTGGAACGTCAAATTTGCAAGTGATGGCTCTACGAGACTTGCAAATCAACGCTGAAGGAACAATACTGAAAATGAAGCTATTTTTCTATATTAATATTATTTTGGGAGGATGTTCTAATTCTTGCTATTCTGATAGTGATTGCAGTGGTGGATTTACTCTATGCCAATGGTGTTGGGATAAGACGGCCTTTAATGGTCGTAAATACAAGACATGTAGCGTGTTGCCTTGAACTAATTAATATATATATATATATATATATCACGGATCGAAATTTAATATCGATCTATAGTATTTTAATAATAAGTTTCATATATTTTGAATTAAAATGTTTGTATTTCGTATCCCTTCAATATTAATGGAGTAATATTTTGGTGTGAAAAAGAGTATATCGATATCCTCTTTGATTAAACGTTTAAAAAAATGGCATTTGTGCACGTTGTGTATTAATCACCAAGTTATTTGACTAGCCAAAATTCAGAAAAATATATGTACACACAAAGAACGTCCATAATCATGAAATTTTTTTTTTGATGATCTTACAACGCCAAAAAAAAACAATATTTTTTGTGGTGTATATTTGTTTCTACAAATAAAATAGGGAAAAGGGTCTGAAAAATATTTTAACTTTGGTCGAAATTGTTGTTACGATACCAAACTTTGGAAAGGACCTTTTTACCCCCATGTACTATTTAATAGTGTATTTTAAAGGTATATATGTGTCTACATAGACATCATAAATATTGCATCATTTTAAATAGTAATGTGTCCACGTGGGCACATATATACCTTTAAAATACACTATTAAATAGTGCAGGGGGTAAAAGGTCCTCCATAAAGTTTGGTATCGTAACAACAATTTCGACCAAAGTTGAAGTATTTTTCAGACCCTTTTCCCAATAAAATACTTTTAAGTTAAAGAATAAATTTTTCTTTTAAAAGTAGAAGTAAATTTGTTTTAGGTTTTCTTTATTCGGTGGTGCCCTCATTCCTTGGACTAACAACGCATTATATGTAGTGTATTTACTAAAAAATTTACTATTATTCCATTGAAAAATGTTCAAATGAAATATACATTCAGAAATATATTTTGATTGAATTTTTGGAAAAAAGAAAAAGTAGTAATGTTTTTATATGAAAAAAGAAAAAAGGCGGATTAAGACGTTATTTGTTTGTGTTTAATAACTAAAATTTCATTAATTAAGATTGTGAAATGTAGAGTTAAGTATATATTATTATATTATTTATTTTTATTTACTATATAAATATACATGAGTTCCTTCTTTGCAAGTTCTTAGTTTTGTTTATTTTATGTTCTCTGAGGGTCAAAAAAGAGCTATTAGATACTTAGCTTATGATTTATAGTATTGAACTCACTATTAAAAACAAATTGGATTTAATAATGGACACATTTTATAGCTAAACAGTAAAATTCATTGCTACAAATTTTTGTTATCTATGAGTAAATCAAAGACGGACCATCAACGAAGTTTTAGCTAATTTTAGTTTTTAAATAATGAATGTTAATACAATTTCAATCAAGAGTTAGAAAAGATGAATTCAAAATTTCTTGATTTCTTCTACAATAAAATATTTAAGCAAAAGAATTCAAGAGGGATATCAAACCTTGCCTCTAAGTTACATGGAAATTAAAAAAAAAAAAAGTTACATGGAGATATAATGGAATGTGAAGAATAAGAAAAATAATAAACCCTACTTTGTGAATTATTTATTAACTTAGTTTTCTTTCTCTTATTATCTAAATTAGAAGAGGTGATCAAACTTTACATCTACTTCAATCCATCTTAAAGATGGATTAATATATATAGTCCAATTGTTTCATGAAAAATTTTGTCAAAATATTTTTAAAAGGACTTTGTTTTATTTGATATAACAATATCATAACTGATAAAAAATATATTAAGAAATTATAAAGTTATAAGAAAAAAAATAAATTAATTAAAATTTGGTATGAGTTTGGGGCTTTGGGCGAGTCAAACTATAACCTATTATTTAATTTATTTTGGTCCAATCAAATTTAATTTAATTCATTCATTTAACACCTTTATATCTTCTATATACATTAGTACGTAACTTTTGTATTTTGACAATACAAAATAATTAGATTACTTGTAAACTCAATTACTATAAGTTTATACACCAAAATGGGTTGGTGACCTAGTAAATATAATTTACTTCAAGTCAATAACCCCACACTCAAAAGTGTAAAAGAAAAAACAAAAAAAAACTTTACATTGTAAGGGAATTGTGTGCATATATAGTTATTTATTTTTTTAAAATAAATACAACAGTGAAATATTTAATTAATTATAATGAAATATAAAAGTGGTCTGGTCAAATTATATATGCATAGATGCTATACCCCAATAGCTATGATGATTTTATTCTGAAATGGAAAAGGTGTTTGATTATATTCTTCTATCTTGTTGCGCCGACACGGCCAATTTTTATTAAAGTTTTCTCAAATATAAATGTTGAATTTCCTTAAGGTCAAAAAGGTAAATACGAAATAATTTAATAGTAGCAAAGGTATCAATAGTCTCAAAATATATTTATGAATAAATTTTAGGGATATATTTAGTCTTTTTACCTATTAAAATCAAAATCAAATATGAAATTCGTTTTTACCATTCTAGATGAGGTATTGTTTGAGTGTTCTAGTTCAGGGTGAAGAGTGCATAGATCTTGCTATGGCAATGTTTTGGACACATTTTTTCCTAGCAAAACTCTCTTCTTCTTCTTTTTTGGTGATGGTGATAGTGGAATGATTGTACGTCAGGTGTGATGAATGTAAATTATTATATGTTATTCGCATGACTATACATACATATATTTAATATAGACGTGAAATATAAATAATATATACGTGTATGTTGTGTGTATGCATCTTGTATCTCGTGCGTGTATATATATGTCTGTTGTGTGTATGTTTGATGATTAGAGTATGCATGACAATTAGGAATATGTATGTATGTAGAGACAGATCTAGAACTTCTAGAATATGGGTGCACAATTAAAAAAGAGAGGAAAGAAAAGTTTAAAGTAAGAATTGATCCCTATTCATTTAAGTAAAATAACAATATTTAATAAAGTGCACTATTCAGTCTTTTGAGAGCATGAATGTCAGCATATATATAATATTAAATCATTGAATTTACGGGTACCATAATTTATGCAATGAATCAGCTCTTGTACGTATGATAACTAGGGACATTAATAGTGCTAGCTAGAGAAAATTTCATAAATAGCGAAGAGATTAAACTTAGTTACGCTTTATACCTACAGTTTGCCTAATTACACTTCATAGCTATAGTTTCGTTTACTATATGCATTTTTGTTTGTATATATCTCTTGTCAATATACAAACAGAGTAAGTATATACAAATTGTGTATTTATACATTTAGGAATATTTCAAAACTCTATTTGTATATTTCGCTTGCCAATACACAAACAGGGTAATTTATTATGATTTTTTCATAACTTATACAAATCAAATGTATCAACAAATCGTATACAAATAGCTAGGGTAAGAAAATACAAATTCTGGATTTATACTGTAACGACCCATTCCCGTCGTTATAGAAAAGCCAATGGAGAAAGAATTGAAGCCAGATAACTTTTGAGTAGTAACTTGGAATTTCCCAACCTAGTCTAGATTTGGATGAAATCAAAGTCGTTAAGGTGTAGGGACATCTAGTAACAATCGGGTGACTTATGATTTTGATTACATGAGTGGTTAGATAAGTCGTTAAGAAATCTGTACGACTTTACAGAATTGAATTCGAGTGAGTAGAATTCCCGGAATCGATCTTAGCGTGAACGGTATTTTATGAGTGTTGTTGGTTAAAGGTGTGTTGTGAAATGGGGGTCATGGAATTATTAAAATAGCTCACTTGTTTCGTGCAAGCCGCTGGGGCGGTATTTCTGCCGCCAAGGCGAGGCTACTGTAGCGGGGTGAGGACCGTTGTGGCGGGTCCGACGCAACTTAAGGTCGTAAATAAATCTCAAAACATCTTTATTATGCACTTTTCAACTTTGAGAGCTAAGGAACGACCCCAGACGAGTTCTTGACCCTTTTTCACCATTCTTGAGGCTAAAAGTAAGGTTTTAACTCCCCGAATCCATTTTTCGATCCGTAAAACCTAGTTTCTTGGGTAATATCATTGGGGAAAGGTTTTGATCTGAAGTTAATGGTTGTAAAAGCCCTACTATGGGTATGGGGATCAAGGTTTAACCTAGGGTTGATATTATTGATTATGATCCGGGTAATTTGGTCTTGATTGTTGATCCTTGCGTATAAATTGTTGTTGTAGACCTAGAACAATCGGAAAGAATCCGGAAAGGGAAGATTCAAGTGTCTTAGGGGATTCAAGCTTGGATTCGAGGTAGGTGATGGCTGTGATTTTATTTTGGTGTGATATATGTTTGTAATTGCTCATTATAATGCATGTATGTATGCGAATGTTGCGTTATTTATCACTCTGATCGTAAATGAAGATAATTGAATAATTATATGCCATGAATCACCTCTTGTAGTATGATTGTGGGAATATACATTGTGATTGTGGTTTGTTGAATAGATCGATTGCCACGTTCCAGCATAAACATGGGATCGATTGCCACGTTTCGGCATAAACATAGGATCGGTTGCCACGTTCCGACATAAATATGGGATCGTTTGCCACGTTTCGGCATAAACATTGAATCGGGTACCACGTTCTGATATGCTAACAGTTTGGGTGTGGGTTCCATGAGAGGACCATTGAATTGGGTTCTGTGAGAGGACCATTGAATTGTGTTGTGTATCTACTTGTGATGATTTCGTTCATATCTGATGATGATTTATATTGGAAGATGGTATGTTGTTCTAAATTGATATAATTGTGATATGTGAAAATTGTGAAATTATTCGTTATTCGTAATAATTGACTAATATATGTTTGGTATATGCCTATTTTATTCAATCAGGGAGTTCTAGTTTTTGGTGGGATAGTTGGACAGGCAAAGGTGCTCTAGCCAAGTTATCTCCTGGACGTGGAAAAAGTGCTAAAATCTCTGTGAAACAATTCATTGTTAATAGTGGCTGGAATATTGTGAAGTTGAGGCAAACTTTTCCCGATCAGCTTATAAACGACATAACGGGGATCCATATAGGCAACAATGATGATAATGACTACCCGATGTGAAACTCTACTGACAATGGTCTCTTTACTAACAAGGCTGCCTAGGAACTTTTAAGAACCCACAAACCAAAGAATGAATTCATGAACAAGATTTGGCACCCGAAAGTCCCTTTCAAAGTTACCTTTTTGACTTGGAAAATCATTAAAAAAAATTGTCTTTTCAAGATACTTTATATAGGTTTGGAATTAACAGACATTTAACTTGCTTTTGTTGCAGGATCTCATAACCAGAAACACTACAACATGTATTTGTTGCTAGTGAAGCAGCTTTTTTTCTCTGGAACGCTATTGGAAATCCTGTTGGGATCACTCATAATAATGAGCCTGTTATAAGTGTCCTCAAGAAGTGGTAGGACATAATACCCATGAACAATGTCCACCAATGGATCTTGAACATCACACCCATTTTCATATGCTACGAATTATGGAAACAAAGATGTGCTTGTCGATATGGAACACAAAGGAAATTTCATAATACTACAATAGTGTTCCAAGTGATATGGTGTATTAGAAACATTGTTTCTAAACTTTTCCCCCCGATTCATACTATTACATTGTGGACTGATTTTTGTGATATTGCAGAAAGGATCAAACCAATACAAAAATTGTCTCAAGTCAAATGGAGGACACCTTAGATAGACACCATTAAAGTTCACCCCGATGGAAGTTTTTAATGGGAGACAGGAAGCGCTGGGATTGTTGGAATAGCAAGGAATAGCAACAGAGAGATGGTGATGGCCTTCTCGATTCTTGTGGCATGTACCAACAACAACATGGCAGAAGCATTGGCAGCTGAGTTTAGTGGAAAATGGTATAGCCAACAAGGCTTAACTAACTTCACTCTTGAGCTAAACTTCATGATCATTGTAAATATGGTGAAGAACAAGAGCAACAACAATCTCAAACTCAGGCAAATCATCGATAATATCGTTGAGATAGTGGATCATTTGAATGCCCAAGTGACTCACTATTTTAGAGAAAGATTTCAAGTTGCAGAATTTTTAGCGAAAAGGGATGCTAGACTGAACCAAATAATGATTCTAACATCTTTCAGGCAACTTCCTGAAATGGCTAAAGGTGCATACTTTTTGGATAAGTGTAAAATGTCTTGTATTAGAACAAAATTTGATAAGGCTAATTTTTTTGTAAGTTGATTTGTATGTATTTGAATCTGCCAGAAAATTTATATCCTTCTATGAGATTATGATCTTCTGGCTCCTGAAGTGACTAGCTCACCGTGGTGTTGTAATGGAAGTAAGGCTTCAGCCCCACTCATTTTTTTGTTTCTCATAAATACAACACGACCTAGCTATATTGTGTAATTTTATTTAAAAGATTAAAAAAAATATGTCTGTTTTATAATGATTGTGGTTACTTGCATGTGTTTCACTTATTGGGATAGCCACGTGATCCTACTAGTACACTATTGTTGTGTACTGATACTGCACTTGTTTATTCTTTGTTGAGTACAAGGTATATTCAGGCGGCTATTGATAGACCTCAGCTAGGTGACAATTAAGCGTGACTGAATTCAACGGTGAGCCCGTTCTTTGAGGCTGCCATGGATCTTTTTTGTTTAGGTCCATTCTTTTCAGACTCAGACTATTTGTTTAAGGCATTTGTTTAGTTTCAGGGTTGTGCCCCTTGTTCTTAGACTTGTCATTAGTAGAGTTTTGGTACAATGACTTTCAGGTTCTAGGGGTTGTTTATCTGCATTAGTTGGTTAGTTGTTTGATAAAACCTTGGAGTTTACGAAGACTCTATTTTTATAGTCATTTTTTAAATCTGCATCTATACCTTTAAATGCCTTAGTTTTCATAAATTTATTTGTTTGGGTTGTAGTAATGGTTCTCCCACCAGCGGGTTTGTGTGGGTGTCAATCACGACGGTATGGATTGTGACAAAGTTGGTATCAGAGCCCTAGGTTCGTTGATATCATTGTACCAAAACAGTCTAGTATAGTTTTGCGGAACGGTACGATGACGTCTGTACTTTTCTTCGAGAGGCTATAGGACTTTAGGAAAAAACTCACTTTTTCTACTCCTTCGTGCTATAACTTGAATCCAATTGGTATCTGGGTGATACAAATTAGTATCTTTCCTCCTTCACTCTATGGTACGAGCTAGAGCAACAACAGTGGCAACACCATCACTAGCAAGAGATGATGTGTATAGACTATCGACAGTTGAATAGGGTCACCATTAAGAACAAGTATCCATTACCTCGGACAGATGACCTTTTTAAACAATTGCAAGGTGCATCGATTTTCTCTAAGATTGATTTACGGTATGGTTACCATCAATTAAAGATTGAAGCGGTTAAAAATTGGGTTCGACCAAGTTCTATGATTGAAATTAGCAGTTTTGTGGGGCTCGCTACCTACTATTATCGTTTGTGGCATGAGTTGAGTCCAATTGGTATCTCAACGAGGTGAACTAGACGTCGTAATCCCAGCTGAAGGGACACAAGCAAGTTAATTGGAACTGAGAAGGTTCCAATTGGTATCTTGCCTTAGGGGGGCGTATAAGACATAGATGATCAGTAACGATCGTCTATGGAATGAATTAATTAAAGAATTTGGGTTTATCTGCAGGTTGTAAACTGCTTGAGTGTCGTGAAACTTGTTGTGAAAAGAAAGTCATCACGAGATTATGTGCAAGGGTCTAGGTAATTATGATGTGGTTCGTAAGCGAGAAATCTAGGCGTGCGTTACGACCAACTTATAATCGTGTGAGCGTCTGGGCATATCTTAGGGATATGTGTGGGTTATGGTGTTGAATTAATGAGAATGAGTTAGATTATGTACCGTTGGATTGACTCGGGGTAGACAATGATTATCCTAGTTCAGAGGATTATCCTAAATTGCTCAGTAAATCTGAAACTCGTTGGGAGATTTAGAAAAGAGAAAAAAAAAACCCCAGAAAAATTTATTGTCTGGGTACTGTTTCCGTATGAGCCGCTGGGGCGAGATCTTTACGACAGTGCGAGGCCGCCAGAGCGGGACATGGCGAGACAAAACCTCAGCCCTGTCTCCTCTATTTTTTCCCATGTCTCGAACCCGAATCAAATCTGAACTAACCCCCGCGATCTAATTCAGTGTTCAGCAATCGAATATAAGTTATAAAGTTTGTTAAAATTGTGAAGAACCTGGACATATGAGGAGGAAATGAGCGAGGCCGTGGAGGTCGGGAAAATGGTAATGCAGACAGATGAGTAGTGCAGCTAGGAGATAAGGTTTCCCGTCAAGATGACAGGGCTCAGTTATATGCTTTTTCGGGCAAGACCGAGTTTGAGGTGTATGATGCAGTGGTCACTAGTGCTACTCTTTTCTGTGCCTGGATGGCTATTGTTTTGTTTGATGCGGGTTTTACTTATTCGTATGTGTCAGTTCAATTGCCTTGGGATTTAAGGTGGGTTGTGATATACTTGATGCCCCCATCCATGTTTCTACCCCAGTTGGAGAGTCAGTCATAGTCACCCATGTATATCGTGTTGTCCTGTTGTATTTCTGGATTTTCAAATTTGGGTTGATTTGGTTATGCTGGATATGACTGACTTGATATAATCTTAAGCATGACTTGGTTGTCCCCCTATTATACCAGGTTTAATTGTAATACTAAGTCGGTAACTCTAAAGATTTCCGATAGGGAAATATTAGAGTGGGAAGGGGTGTACAAGCCTAAGCTAGCTAAGATCATATCCTCATTTCGGGCTAGGAAACTGGTAGGGCAGGTGTCACGACCCGAGAGCACCCCCAAGTCATAACATGCATATTCGACCTCTTGGAGGTCTTATACAAGCCCTTAGTATTCATCACATTAGATATGTAAAATAGTGCGGAATTAAGAACTCTTTAAAACAAAATCCATAAGACTCAAAGGTCATATTATATATTTTTTTTAAAACAGCTTTCGAAAGTACACAAGCGGAATACTAAGTCTCTTTGCCATCTTAGACATAAACCTCAAAACATACTAGGGGAATGGCCCTTTACAATCAAAAGAAGTCTATTAAGTCTATTACAAGAACCTTATCATAACACTAGAATAGAAAAGTCTTGTCCTCGACATATGAGGACATACCACAAGATCTAGGAAGAACTTCAAATCCCAAGCTTACTATAGAACCCGCTCACTTGCCAGAACCTACACTTGTAGAAAATAGAGCAAAATATGGAATTAGCACAATTAAGTACTAAGTATGATGATCATGTAAAAACATGTTAAAACAGACATTTATTTGAGATATATGCTTTCGTGCCATTTTTGATAAAACCTTCATATCACAATTATAAGAGACATATTTCACGTCATCATCCACATATAAGACAATACCCACATAATAGACATACTCAACTAGTACCAATGTACAATACATGAACATAAGCGACAAGTAAGCCTTTTCATCATTTAATGACCTCTATCTCAAGTTACCCAAAGCCACACTTAAGTGAAACATAAAGTGACCGCCCATACAATCTCTTTATATACACCTAAGTGTTCCTAAGGGTTACCATAGATAAGGAATGTACCATTACAATATAACATGCTAAGTCAAAATTCTTTAATGAACCACTTAGGAGACATTTAAGCATTCAGGGGACTTTCACATAATAGCCATTTAGACTTAGGGAACTCACTTTAGCATCTTCTAGGCCTACTCGTGCAATGTGTAGATAACATCTCATACTACCACCTACACTTTGTAGAACCTATCCAATAACTAGAGTGCACATCCCACATGATGGGAATAGGCATTAACCGACATAGACCATACTAGCTAGGCATGGAATCCGGAGTCTACCCTACTCCGTGGAAGGTGTTCTACTTGCCAAAGGTAGAACTAATAAGCAACTCATGTAGGCACGTGGTTTAGGGGATGTCCAAGGATGTTCATTGTGCCCTAGTCTCATACTTAAGTAGGGCCACCATCCTAACCACATCCACTCGGTGCTTAGCCTTAGTTCCCATAGAGTAATTCATTCACATGTATGCACTAGAGTGGACCTCATTTCTAAGTTCGGCCAACTCATAGTACTTCTACCAAGAAGGGCTCCATTTCTAAGTTCTAGCTGATCAAGGTCCATTCAAGGATAGCTCATTGACTTTCTTAGAGAGAGTTTGTTACCATTTCGGTCCACCATCTCTAAGTCTATCATTTCACACAAGAAAAAGGTCATTACCCCTAGGGTTCACCACTTCAAGGTTTAACATTCACATTTAGGAGTCTAGACCTACTCATAAAAAGGGTACCATGCTAGGTCTAGCCTATTCAAGATATAATCTAGAAGTCCTCTTTTATCATTCATAGAAAGGGCACCATGCTTAGGTCTACCAATCCTAGACATCCATTCATTCAAAGAGCTTTCAAGTAACAAGAAGGGACTTCTAAGTCTACCAAGCAAGTCACAACATTACCATATAAGGACTCTTCATAGTCCAACAATCATCACATATGAACATTTAAAGAGAACATGCTTTCAATTACACTACAATAACACTTTGTACAAGATCACCTTATAACCAACCATAAGAATACCTTCACATAGTACAATAACACTTCATAACTTGATAACACTTTAATTCAATAGACAATGCCTTCAAGGCCATATTCATAATACAATCCATAATTAAACACCTCCACCATAAGTGGATCAAACCAAGCAAGAACAATTATATCAATAATATGAGATTAAGTCAACTTACCATCCTCCAAAGCCATCCACAACATTAATCAATAGATATAGAAAATCATAAACATCAACAATGCAATCTATTCTAAGCATAAATTCATCAATACCCAATCATTATCAACAAACCCATTTCGTAAGTCAAATAAAGAAATTTGTGAAATTGAGGGTTCATGAGATTTTTCACTTGAAAACATCAATTTAATATCAACAATATCACAATCCATCATTTAAAACCATTTAATGCAAGAACCCTTGAGTAGAGTAAGAAATAGAAGTTTTTCATAACTTTTGAGAATTTGAAAACCCTTTGAAATTGGCTCTAAAGCAAAAACTAGTTTTACATAAGGAGCCACCATACCTTAGTATTGAGAAAACCCACGAAAATTTGATGGAAGAAACCTCAATTCGAAACCCTAGTTGCCCACATCTTCTTCTTCCTTGAGCTTGAGAGGACTTTTAGAGAAAAGAACTTTTAGGGGGTTTTAATTTGAAGAATGAATTCAAAAATACCTTTTAAAAGTTTTAATACCATATATAGTTATTAGAAATAAAATAAAATATACCCACTTCTTAATTTAACTAAAATTAATATTTACGAAAACACCCCTTGCCTACATGGACTTACCAAATAAAACTAAGGCAAAGTCCAATGTTTTTTGGAAAATTTCATAACTCCAATTTATGCTTAAACTTTTAAAATTCATACGTTAGGCTCTAGTTTCACCTATCAATTTTTAGGGTCTCTACATTTTTCCCCACTTGGAAACATTCGTCTTACGATGTTCTCTTGGTTGAATGGGAGGATTTGGTTATTTCGAATGACATAATTAGTATTGTCTTGGAGTTGTTAAAGTATTTTAGTGGTTCTACATGTACCACTTTGCTTATGAGAATTTATAGAAGAGATACCATGCGTATTTGTGGTTGTCCGGCAATCTTAATATTCCTCTAGTCGTTGAGGTCATGTATCGATTATGTGTGGTTGAATGTGGGGATTATTGGGTCCAATTCTACTGTTCTTAAAAGGTAATCTACAATTACTAAATCTAGCATTTCGATAGTGTTGTTGGAGGGGTTGTATGCTTGGACATATTCCTCGATGAGTATCTAATTTCTAAGGATCAAATTTGTTATATAACTTAAGCTCATGGAAATTTATGTTGTAGAGATATAGTTAAGAACTGTGATTGTTTGGATATTATGAGTATGTGTGGATTGATTTAGGTTCACTTCTATTTGTAGCGAATATTGACTTGGAATTTTATCATGCTTAAGTGCTAAAGGATTCGTCCGGATGATTGTGTCAAGGTTCTTGATAACATGTTGTAGACGTGTGTACGATCAACTTTAGTGGTTGTTCGGAATTATTTTTGTTGTAGTTAAGTTTACATACAATAATATTTATCACTCGAGTATTGAGATAACTTCATTGAGGCATTGTATGAAAGGATGTGTAGGTGTTCAATTGGTTAGTTTGAGGTTGAAGATGTGAAACCTTTGAGAGTTGATTTGGTGAAAGATGTTCAGGGTAAGGTGAGAAGTATCCAATCTAAGCTTCTAACAGCCCAGAGTCGACAGAAAAAGTATGTGGGAGAAGTATCCCTAATTATTCGACGATTCAGATACTACTATTTCTTGCTTTAGCCCTTTTCTCCTAGTTTGTCACTCGGGGACGAGTGATGGGTAAATTGATATCTATTGTAACGACTCGTTCCCGTCGTTATAGAAAAGTCAATGGGGAAAGAATTGGGGCCAGAAAACTTTTGAGCAGTAACTTGGAATTTCCCAACCTAGTCCAGATTTGGATAAAATCAGAGTACTTAAGGTGTAGGGAAATCTGGTAACAATCAGGTGACTTACTTATGATTTTGATTACATTAGTGGTTAGATAAGTCGTTAAGAAATCTATACGAATTTACGGAATTGAATTCGGGTGAGTAGAACTCCCAAAATCAATCTTAGCGTGAATGGTATTTTCTGAGCGTCGTTGGTTAAAGGTGTGTTGTGAAATGGGGGTTTTGGAATTATTTAAATAGCTCACTGATTTTGTGCATGCCGCCAGAGCGGGGCCGCTGTAGCGGGGTGAGTACCGTTATGGCGGATCCAACGCCACTTAAAGTCGTAATAAACCTCAAAACGAACGTCTTTATTCTGCACTTTTCGACTTTGGGAGTTAAGGAATGACCCCAGACGAGTTCTTGACCGATTTTCACCATTCTTGAGGCTACAGGTAAGGTTTTAACTCTCTTAATCCGTTTTCAATCCGTAAAACGTAGTTTCTTGGATAATTATCATTGGGGAAAGGTTTTGATCTGAAGTTAATGGTGGAAAAAACCCTAATATGGGTATGGGGATCAATTATTGACCTAGGGTTGCTATTATTGATTATGATCCGGGTAATTGGGTCTTGATTATTAATCCTTACATATAAATTGTTGTAGTAGACCTAGAACAAGCGGAAAGAATCCAGAAAGGGAAGATTCAAGTGCCTTAGGGTATTCAAGCTTGGATTCGAGGTAGGTGATTGTTGACACCCAATTTTGACCCTCCCCGATAATAATTAGTTTTTGAGCTTCTTAATTTTCAAACGATTTAGAATAATTAGCTTTGTAAAATTCAAATACTTTTCAAAGTCATTTTGAGTGATCTTAGTCGATTTTCATAATTTATAAAATAGCAAATATATTTCATTTAGTTTTATAGATATGATCGGTATATTTCATAAAAAATTGAAAATCATCTCAAAAATATTTTATTTTAAATATTCTATTAAAATTAGTTTAGTTTAAATTATGGTTAATTTTAAAAATTAATTGGTTTATAGTTGAATTAATTATTTTATTTCGTTAAGATTGAGAAACTCCTAAATTAATTATATTAATTCATCTTATTTGAAATTTAGCCAAATTCACTACATAACATTCAATTTTGGGCTAATTTCGTAATACACTTGGCCTTGTTTTATTACAAATATACCCATTTTCTAACCTCAATTTAAACCCATTAAATGACCAAATTTTAGGCCTTATATTTGCAATTTTCCAGCAATTTCCAGCAGCCTTTTTCCCTTTAATTCCCTTAATTGCCAGCCCAATTCCAGATTTCCAGCCCACCAACTCAATACAATTACAGCAGCCCCCTAAACAGTCCAACGACAATTCCCAGCAATTCAAACATCAACCAGCAGCCCTTAGCTGCAAGACACAGCCCACCATCCCAGCCCACTAACCTCCTGACCCGACCCAACCCCTTTTCCCCTTTAATTTCAATACAANTTTTGAACTTTTGAATTTTTGAATTTGGCCTTTTGAATCCGATTTTTATTCCTTTCCCCCCAAAATCCGAACCCTAGATATCCCCTATATATACTCCCTTTTATTCACGGAGAACGGGGGATTTTTGATTTTTCTTTGGAGTTGAAAATTTGGGCAGAGAACAGGGGATTTTTTGGGGGAGTTGGAAGAGTTTTTTTTTAGCAAAAAATATAAGAATAGCTTAAGGAGAAGCAGTCGGAAGATATATGAAATACACTCTGAAATAGAGAGAGGTTAACTCGTCTAAGAACTTAGTTTTATTTTATTTTTGGTGCTATCCATCGCCCTATCACAAGTTCATTCGAACTTGAGTTAGCTTCTCGGATTTCTGTCCAGACTCCCTATTTGCTATCCGGGGTCAAGTTCGCGTAGTGGTGAAGTCGTTGCTAGCTCTTGGTTCCCGTTCGCTGCCCCAAGAAAGTCTGCCTGAGTTCACTACGAACTCCTATCTTCCTCCTTGCATTTCGGAAGAGCCATAAAGGCTCAAACCATCTTTATCGAGTCAGCCAACTAAAAACCAATGAATAGGTCTCGAAGGTGGAAGGATGTGAAAACGGAGGAGAATTGAAAAAGATTGGGCCAAAGGCTCACTCTTTATATAAAATTGTATTTTGTTATTTTTGGGCCTAAGCCTATTTTATTTGAGTTATTATTATTTGTTAGTTATTAAGACAGGTACAAGAAGACAAGGATTGGGCCAAAAGCCAAAAGAAAGGCAAAATTCGAAGATTAGTTTAGGACAGGTGCATATGACTTAAATGGGCCAAAGACCCAAAACGAAAATGGGCCCAAATACTGGCCCAGGCGGACAGGAAAACCAGATTTGGGCCCAAGTCTCTTTCCCTATTCATTTCTTATTATATTTATTTACTTGTTAATATTTGTTGTTAGTCTTAAGGTCGAAATATTCAAATCTCCAAAAGACACCCATTTTTGAATTAATCACCTAACTAAATTAGCCGTTTCTCACTCGACTTCAAAATAAATAAATGAATAAATACGTAAGTTTACAAAACGCTTCATTTAAATAATATTGCGACATTTTTCTGTTTTCCTTAAAATGGTCCTAATTACAAATTTTGTTCAATCAAGTTAAGTTAAATTATTTTAGCCAAATGATCGATTGTCGGATAACCACATTAGTGGACATTCTAGGTGCTTTTAAAACCTTCCTAGAATGTTAATAAGAACCTCGAACCCTTTTCAAATTTTCAATAGATTTACTGTTTTAGTCTTTTGAAAATAATAGTTTTCTTGATTTTTCTTAAAAATTAAGTGGCGACTCTAAACCAATCAAAATATATTTTCCAAATAAAACAGAATGGCGACTTGCGCTGGGGATTTGAATGGTTTTAACCTTAAGATTAACTTATTTGGCTATGTGTTTAACTGTTTACTTGTTTAAATTATCGTATCTTATTGAATTGTGGCATTCATGGCACCCGATTCCGCCAAACGGCAAATAGATTGCATTAGGAAAAAGGCGGTTACGTGGTTTACCACGGCTGTCCTTCAGAAAAACACAAGTTGAACTTTTTGGAAGTGATAAACGAATAGTTGGCTTGTGGTCATCCAACGTCGTTTATTAGACTTCACCCCGTTGTTTGTCCGACTCGGGTAACCGTCATTTTTAAACCAATTCTAGTCAACCTAGAGTAGAGCGAAACCAAATCCAAATCTAAGCATTAGCCTAAGATGGCTTAATACCCAAGGTGTATTAAGTCCATTAGTAAAACTGCCAAAATCATGTCCAAGGTCCACGACCTAACGACATCTCATATTGTTTGACATTTGAAAGATGTATGTGTAGAAACCTGATTGTTGCCTATTTGGGGGAGGGAATCTTAACCGTGCTTTGTTTTATAGGTATGGATCGATTTCCCAAATTCGACATGGTAGTAGAAGCCCCGGTTCTACTCAAGATGTGGTACAACGACCTCACAATGGTTCACAAAAGGGCCCTCAACAAATATATAGGAGCCTTAACAGAACTCATCAATATGGTTGGGTGGCCCGAGCTGATTGAAGTCCTCACGGGTTATTGGGACAATGAGAAAATGGTATTCCGATTTGGAACCACGGAAATAACCCCGACAATTGAGGAAATTCGGGATGGAATAGACACAGTCGGTACAGGGCTTGAAAGAAGGGTGAGAATGCGGGAAAACATCCTAATTCCTAACAAGCCTACCCTCGAGGATATTGTAAACTGGCTCGGATTAAGAAATGATTGTGCTTACTGGGCCGAAGGTTCTAGCGTCTCTTTCATGGATCTCTACGTCAGATTTGGGAATGCAAGTTTTTACGCGAATTACAACCAATAGTTCATGGTCACTTACAGAGAATGGGACGGGATCAGACCTTTGGCATTCACCGTCGCACTATTGGGCACCATGGTTTTCCCACACGGCCCGAGCCTTAGTATCAACACCCGAGTGATAATGCTTGCGCACACTCTGTTCCACGGGCATCTAAACCAAGGGCAAGTAAAATATTATCCTATCGCGCCTGTCATCCTTTCCGACATGTACCGTGCTTTGGGAAAATGCAAGGAAGGGCATCGTTACTTTCAGGGTTGCAACCTTCTCCTTCAGTGGTGGATAATGAGTCACTTGGTGAAGAGACACGGAACTCAAGAACTCCATACCCTCGATGAACATAATGCTCTTAAGAGTTTGAATGACATGTTGTTCTGGGCAGACTTGGAAAAAAGAAGAACTAGAGAAAGATGGACTCAAATTTTCTCTGAGTTGAGAGAAGAAAACATCCAATGGATGTTCGACCGTTTCATCTCTAAAGATGCCATAGTGCGGGGCGACAGACAACTTGTGCTTCCTCTGCCAGGTATTCGAGGTATTCGCCCATATGCACCCATTCGGGTCTTGAGACAGTTTGGGAGAAGACAGACTACACCTCCAGAAGCATACTACCGTATCTATGTGTTCGACATCGGGGATGATAGAGTGCCTGAGGCTTCAGAGATGCTGAGAGAATGGAAAAGAGCAGTGCGAATGAACAAGGACACTATTGCCATAGATCAATTTAATGCGGGGTATGATGAAACTTACAAAGCTTGGTTGAAGCGCAATATACAGGGAATCTCCTTCTCAGTTCCGAACATTTACCGCAGTGTAGAGGACAAAGAGTCCAAAGCTTTGATAGAACTGAGAGAGGTAAGAAGAGAAGCCCAGGAAATGCACGAGGAATTTCTCCGAAAGCAAGAAGAGGATAAGTACGCCCTCGAGAGCGTAACTCAAGAACTAGAAAGCTTAAGAAGCGATTTGGGAGAGCTTAACTTATGGATTGGAGATAAGAAAAGCGGAATGTGCCTCGAAGACTGGGAAGAGAAAGGTCGTCGGAGTGAAGGATACTTGCTAATGATTCAATATAGGCTTCAACATCTCATGGCACAGAACAAGCGGAGCAGATCAGAGGCGGGGCCATCGGGAGCATCTTAGCAGATTTCACCCCTACGTGGGTTTTTCTATATGTACTTATTGTTATTTGCCCCTACGTGGGCTTGCCTTTCTTGTATTTTGGTACTCTTTTCAAATGACCCCTACGGGGGCTTGCCTTTCTTGTATTTTGGTACTCTTTTCAAATGACCCCTGCGTGGGCCTTTCCTTTGTGATTTTCGTTTATTCCCTACTTCCCTTGCTTATTTTCGCTTCTTGAACATCATTTTATATGCGAAATTTGCTTTGGGGTAACAAAATGGTTCAATTCTACGCATACATCTTTCAAATACGCTAGGCCTACCCTTGGCACAAAAGGGTCCCCTACTTGTTTAGGACACGCGATATATGCTTGTGTGCTTTAACTGTTTATGTGATATTGTTGCTTTGAATGATGATATTTTAGCCCACTCCTTTTCAAAAAAATTTCCAAAAATCCTCTACAATACCAACTACAAGTCACTATCAAAATGTCCGACCAAAATTCCATGAGTCTTGAGTTTCTCAGCCAGAAATAAAATCCTACCACCCGAATCCTAAAATATTACTCTATCATCTCAGGAAAGGTGAAATTGCCGCTAAGATGGAAAAAGGCAAGGGTATCGACATAGAGCTAACCGAAGAAGATTTGAGGATGGAGTTGCAGCGGCTCAGGCGAGAGATCCAAGAAACCAGAGAAAAAAGAATAGAAGTGGAGTTTGCCACCGCAATCGCACGAACAGCAAATGCGGCACTAGACGTGGAATTGGCAGCAAAGATGACAAAATATGATGTTATAGATGAAGAGACAGTTGTTGTGCGGAAGAAACGAAATGCCCTCAAAGAGATAACCGTGATGCTTCAGAAGCCACGTGAAAAACACTCTTTCTTCAGCCAAGAGGCCACCAACAGTGATCCTAGAGGCGCTAGACCTGAAGCTACTGAAGAAGATACTGGGGAGGAAATTGTCTATAGGCCTCCTCTACAGGGACGGTGGAAGGAATGGAATGATAAAACTACCCATGAAGCATATGAGTTTACCCCCCGTGATTAATGCGACGATCAGAAAAAGAAGGGCTTCGGTGATGGCACCATCTATCTCTTAGGAGCTTTATTATCTGTTTTTTACTTTTCTTGTAATCACTAGAAATGAATGAATGAAAATGAAAATTTCCTTTGTATTCGAACTACGTTGGGCCTGAATTCTCCTTAGGAGATACGTAGGCAGCCTTTCGAGGCGCGGCCCCTATCTTTTTCAAATTTTCTTTTCCACCTCCTTCATTCTACAAGGAAACATTGAGTTCTGATCAACAGATGCCAGAAGATGCAGCAAGAAGACCTTAGCTCAACGCAATTTAACCTTTCTGAGTCATTAGCCCCAAAATAAAACGAGCAAATTCCTGCTTGTTCAAAAAATCAGTCCCCATTACTCGTGGGTTAACGTGTCCTCAGACAAAGCAACTTTTATGTGTTGATCTTCTTTCTATGTGATATCTTGTATTATTTATCCAGAACTAATACTGACAGATTTGCC